>NW_025214311.1:0-15688 GCF_004010195.1 Chiloscyllium plagiosum | reverse complement strand
CCGCAAACTTGCTCACCCAATCTTCTAACCCCTCTTCCAGGTCATTTATAAAAATGACAAACAGCAATGGTCCCAAAACAGATCCTTGCGGAACACCGCTAGTGACGGCACTCCATGAAGAAACTTTGCCATCAACTACTACCCTCTGTCTTCTTCCAGCCAGCCAACACCTAATCCAAACCTCCAACTCATCCTCAATGCCATATCTCCGTATTTTTTGCAGTAGTCTACCATGGGGGACCTTATCAAATGCCTTACTAAAATCCATATATACCACATCTACTGCTTTCCCCTCGTCCACCTCCTTAGTCACCTTCTCAAAGAATTCAATAAGGTTTGTGGGCACGACCTGCCCTTCACAAAACCATGCTGACTATCCTTGATCACATTATTCCTATCCAGATGTTCATAAATCCTATCCCTTACAATTCTCTCTAAGATTTTGCCCACAACAGAAGTGAGACTCACCGGCCTATAGTTACTAGGGTTATCCCTACTCCCCTTCTTGAACAAGGGAACCACGTTTGCTAGCCTCCAATCATCTGGCACTACTCCTGTAGACAACGAGGACATAAAAACCAAGGCCAATGGCTCTGCAATCTCCTCCCTTGCTTCCCAGAGAATCCTAGGATAAATGCCATCAGGCCCAGGGGACTTATCTGGGGTGGGGATCTGTATAACAGAGTGAGAATGAGATGGGGGTCTGTATAACAGAGTGAGAATGTGGTGGGGGGTCTGTATAGCACAGCGAAAAAGAGATGGGGTTTCTATATGACAGTGAGAATGAGGTGGGAGTCTGTAAAACACTGAGAATGAGTTGGGGGTCTGTATAACAGAGTGAGAATGAGGTGGGGTCTATATAACAGTGAGAATGAGATGGGGGTCTATATAACAGATTGAGGGTGAGATTGGGGTCTGTATAACAGATTGAGAATGAGATGGGTGTCTGTATAACAGAGTGAGAATGAGGTGGGGGTCTGTCTAACAGTGAGAATGAGATGGGGGTCTGTATAACAGTGAGAATGAGATGGGAGACTGTATGACAGTGAGAATAAGATGGGGGTCTGTATAACAGAGAGAGAATGAGATGGGGGTCTGTATAACACAGTGAGAATGAGATGGGAGTCTGTATGACAGTGCGGATGAGATAGGGGTCTGTATAACAGAGTGAGAATGAGATGTTGTCTGTCTAACAGTGAGAATAAGATGGGGGTCTGTATAACTGATTGAGAATGAGATGGTGGTCTGTATAACAGATTGGGAATGAGATGGGGGTCTGTATAACAGATTGAGAATGAGATGGGGGTCTGTATGACACAGAGAGAATGAGATGGGGGTCTGTATGACAGTAAGGATGAGATAGGGGGTCTGTAGAACAGATTGAGAATGAGATGGGGGTCTATTTAACAGAGTGAGAATGCGATGGGAGTCTGTATGACAGTGAGACTGAGGTGGGGTTCTATATAACAGAGTGAGAATGAGGTGGGGGTTTGTATAACAGATTGAGATGAGATGGAGGTCTGTATAACAGAGTGAGAATGAGATGGAGGGCTCTGTATAACAGTGTGAGAATGATGGGTGTCTGTATAACAGTGAGAATGAAATGGGGGGTCTATATAACAGAGTGAGGATGAGATCGGGGTCTGTATAACAGATTGAGAATGAGATGGGGGTCTGTATAACACAGTGAGAATGAGATGGGGGACTGTTTAACAGAGTGAGAATGAGATGGGGGTCTGTATGACACAGTGAGAATGAGATGGGGGTCTGTTTAACAGTGAGAATGAGATGAGGGGTCTGTATAACAGTGTGGGAATGAGATGGTGGTCTGTATAACAGAGTGAGAATGAGGTGGGGGGTCTGTATAACACAGCAAGAAAGAGATGGGGGGGTCTGTATGACAGTGAGAATGAGGTGGGAGTCTGTAAAACAGTGAGAATGAGTTGGGGGCCTGTATAACAGAGTGAGAATGAGATGGGGGCCTGTATAATAGAGTGAGAATGAGATGGGGGGGTCTGTATAACAAAGTGAGAATGAGATGGAGGTCTGTATAACAATGGAAATGAGATGGAAGTCTGAATAACAATAGGAATGAAATGGTGAGGTCCTTTACAACAAGTGTCAATGGGATGGGGTATAATTTTGCAGTTGCATGATCTCCTCAATACATCATTCTGCATGTTTTTATTAACAGTGCTGTAAGAGTCAGAGAGTGACTGATTTGTCCTTTCTCACCTCACTGTTGACTGAAGGCCCTGCGGACCGCTCGGATTCAACGTTGTAAAACTCTTTGTTGGTTGAATGGAGGTCAATCAGGGATAGCTTCATTCCTGCAATATCAACAAATGGTCTGCTGATACCAACCAGTCCACCGTAAATTCCGACTGTACATGTTCAGATCCAAATTCCTTGGACATAAAGGTATCCGTTTGCAGACTGCCCATTCACATGCACAATCCGTGATCAAATAGTTGATGAAATAACTCAAACGGTTAGGTCTGATTTTCACAATTGGTAATCAACAAGGAAATCAAGCAGAATCATTTTTAAAGAAGCATTGCCTTTCTGTCTTCTTGCCCTCTCCCACCATTTCCTTGAACCCCACTCCCCTTTACTTTCTCATTATTTCCCTCTCTCTGTCCATCCCTCAATCCCATTCCCCAACTTCTGTTTCTTCCCACACCCCATGTTGAATGCCCTCTCACCCACCCTCTTCCCCCCCCTGCTCACCCATGTTTTTATCGTGGTCTGTGTCTTGTGTTGTCCGCGATTTCATATCTTTCACCTCCTGTGGCAGTAAAATATCATAATTCCAGTTGTTATAAATCCTTGGTGTTGGCCGCACACCTGGAAAAAAATGAAACGAAGCTCATTCTGGATGGCAGATGGACTGGCAGCAACACAGGGCTCAGCTGAGAGAGAGAGAGAGAGAGAGAGAGAGAGAGATAGTGGAGGAAAGAAGGGATAATGGAGAAAGGGCGATAGAGGGTGAGGAATACAGGGGAGACAAGGAGAGAGAGAGAGAGACAGTGATGGGATGGAGACAGAGTGGGGGATTGAACACAGTGGAATTGAAAGCAGGTGGAAAGATTTGGGTGTTGGGCAAGTGGAGGCAGGAGGAGGGAGAGTTAGGAGAGAGGGTGTAACAAACATGAATGAGGAGCAGAATAGGCCATTTGGCCCTTCAAGCCTGCTTCACCTTTCAATAAAATCATAGCTTCCTTCATTTATCCTATCTAGTTCTATTAGAATTGTATAGATTTCTATGAGATTCTGCCTTCATTATTTTAAACTCCAATGGATGTAGTCTAAACCCATCCAGTTCCTTTTCATACATCAGGAATCAGTCTGGCAAACCTTCATTGCACTCCCTGTATGGCCAGAATGTTTTTCCTCAGATAAGGAGACCAAATCTGCACACTATAACTCCAGGTATAGTCTTACCAAGGTCCTATCCAATTGCAGCAAGACGTCCCAGCTCCTGCCCTCGAATCCTAGTGTTATGAAGGCCAATATACCATTTGCCTTCTTCACCCCCTATTCTACTTGCTTGTTTACTTTGAGCGACTGATGCACAATGACTCCCCGACTTCCAGGTCTCATTGCACCTTCCCTTTCATCATGTATCACCGTTCCGATAATAATCCACCATCCTGTTTTTGCTACCAGAGTGGATAACCTCACACCTATCCACATTACCTTGCATCTGCCATGCACTTGCCCTCTCACTCAACTTGTCCAAATGACATTGAAGCATCTCTACATCCTCCTCACAGTTCACCCACCACCCAACTGAGTGTCACCTGAAAATCTGGAGATATTACGTTTAGTTCCCTGATCTAAATCTTTAACCTATATTGTGAATAGTTGGTGTCCAAGCACTGATCACTGTGGTACCCCAGTAGTCACTGGCTGTGACTTAGAAAAATATCCATTTATTCCTACTCTTTACTTCCTGTCAGTCAACCAGTTTTCTCTTTGTGTCAGTACACTAACCCGAATCCCATGCACTTTAATTTTACACGCTAATCTCTTATGAGAAACCTTATTGAAAGCCTCCTTCCCCTTTCGTAAGTCCATTGCTGATTCTGTCCAAACCATTTTCCCAATGCTTTGCTATGAAATATTTTAAACGATTCTAGAGTTTTTCCCATTAATGATATCTGGCTAAGAGGAGAAGAGAAAGAGGGAAAGAAGGACATGGAGAGGGAATGGAAAGGCAGAATGAAAGAGGACATGTGCAGAAGGAACAAGGGAGGCAGAGATTTCAATGGGAAGGGAAGATGAACGAGGAGCTTGGGAAAAGCTCTATATATAAACGGCATGCCCTTTCTGTCACACAGACACAGAATCACTCTTGGTATGTGAAGGAGGGAGGGCGAGGGAGACTCTGAGTGATTGTGCTGCAATTTCCTACCATACTCCATTGGCATGCCTCCCATTGGATTTCCATCCCATCTCACCAATCACTGAGAATCCTGCAATTCATCAGCATCGTCTGCACCAGCAGCATCTTTCAAAGCCCACTGAGTTTGGAGCTGCCCTGCATAGTTAGGACATATGCTCCAGACACAGCAGGTCAGGGGAACCTGGCTCACCACTTTGCGGCAGGAACCTGGAGATCCTGCAGGATGAGATGGTGAAGCCACAGGACTGCCTGTCCCCCCAGTGACCAGCAGCGGACATCACAACAGCAGACCACGCCGGCCTGGTCTGAGGTTGCCACGTAAATGCTCACCACTGCAGGACAAAGTACAATGATATTGTTACCATCTCTTTCAGATACCTCTGAGTCAAATAGCATGGAAACAGACCTTCAGCACAACTCGTCCATGCCGACCAGTTTCCTGATGAAGTTGATTTTCCTGCTCCTCGGATGCTGCCTGACCTGCTGTGCTTTTCCAGCACCACTCTAATCTTGACTCTATTCTCTAGCATCTGCAGTATCCATTTCTGCCTAAGATCTGGACAATATCCAGGTTTGGGCTGACAAGTGGCAAGTCACATTTGTGCCACACAAATGGAGGCTATGGCCATCATCAATAAGAGACAATCTAACCACTGCCCCTTGACAGTCAACAGTGTTATCGCTGAATCCCTCACAATCAGCATCCTGGGAGTTATGATTGATCAGAAACTCAACTGGACTCACTACATAAATGCAGTGGGTAGAAGAGCAGGTCAGAGGCTGGGAATACTGTGGCAAGTAACTCACCTCTTGACTCCCAAAAGCCTGTCCACCATCTACAAGGCCCAAGTCAGGAGTGTGATGGAGTATCCCCATCTGGATGAATGCTGCCCCAATAAAATTCAGAAGCTTGATATCATCCAGGACAAAACAACCAACTTGATTTGCACTGTATACACCGAGCATCCACTCCCCTCACCATCGACATTGAGTAACAGCAGTGTGTATTATCTACAAATTGCACTGCAGAAATTCACCAAAGACCCTCAGACAGCATCTTCCAAACCCACAACCATTTCCATCTAGAAGGACAAGGGTTGCAGATATATGGGAACATCAGCATCTCCAAGTTCCCTCACCATCCTGACTTTTGACCATCGTTGTAGCTGGATCTAGATCCTGGAATTCCCACCCTAATGGCATTGTGGGTCAAACAAAGCAGGTGGACTGCAGCAGTTCAAAATGGCAGCTCACTCCTAGCTTCTCAAGGGCAGCTAGGGACGGGCAGTAAATGCTGGCCAGCCCACATCCCACATCCCACAAACAAATAATTAAAAAATAATTTTTTTAAAAAAACCTGTTTGATGACACTTAGTTTCAGTTCCACCAGGGTCATCGGGCTCCTGATTTCATTATAGCCTTGGTTCGAACAAGGATAAAAGAACTTAACTGCTGAGATATGGTGAGGGTGATTGTTTGGAACTCAAGGAAGCATTTGACCAACCACGGCATTAAGGAGCCCTAGCACTACTGGAGTCAATTGGAATCAGGGGAAAACTCTCTGCTGGTTGGAATCATGTTTACCCTAAGGAAGATGATTGTGGTTGTTGGAGGCTAATCATATCAGGGCACCTCTGCAGGAGGGAGTTCCTCAGAGTATCTTCAGCTGCTTCATCAGTTATCTTGTTTCCATCATGGATCCGAAGTGGGGATATTTGTAGATGATTACACAATGTTCAGTATCATTCATGACTCTTCAGATGATTGAAGACTTTCTCCATATCAGCAAGATCTGGTAACATACAGGCTTGGGTTGACAAGTGGCAGGTAACATTTAAGAAACACAAGTGCCGGGCAATGACCATTTCCAAATGTACAGAATCCAACCATTTCTCCTTGAAATTCAATGGCAGTATGAATTCTGAATGCCCCGCTGTCAACATTCTGGAAGTTACCGTTAACTAGAAACTGAAATGGACCAGCCATATAAATGCTTTAATTACATGATCAGGTCAGAGGCGAGGATGTCTGTGGTAAGTAACTCACTGCCAGACTCTCCAAATTCTGGTCCAGCATCTAGAAAACATGGGTCAGGAGTGTGATTGAATGAGCATGTTCCTGTGTGCTATGCCAGATCTACATTCAACAGCAAAGGCAAAAACTAACATGTAACCTGCCATAGTTTTACAGCCAGCTCCCATTTGGTTACACACTTCCTCTCTGGAGAATTAATCTATGACTAATTTGTTAAACGTAATTTCCATGTAGTTTTCAGCTCTGCAAGTGCACCACAGTGACTCCAGCTGCTGCTCAAGTTCCAAAACCCAAAGCTCAGGTTTTTATAGTGGAGACACTTCCCTTATCTAGACTGTACAAAGTGTCGACAACTCCCCAATTGGCACAGGATGGGCATCCCACATCGGTGAGTTGTCCTGCAATGTCTCAAGTTCTTTTAGATTATCAAAATAATATATACGGTACAGTCACATACAAACCATATTCTGAAGTGTTTAATTGTCCACTGGCAGTAGTATTGGTTATTCAGGGGAAAGTTCCTGACGGATGAATCCCAGGACTACGCCTGTATCCCTATTCCTTCTTGGTATTGGATCATTGGCTCCATTGATCAATCCCAGTACCCACATCTGCTCTCTTTTGGTAATGGATCAATCTAACCCCTCAACCCCCAGTCCCTCTGGGCAATGGATCATCTGCATTAGACCCCTCTTCCCAAGCCCTTGGGTAATGGATCATGCCTGGCTGTAAAACTATGGCAGGTTACATGTTAGTTTTTGCCTTTGCTGTTGAATGTAGATCTGGCATAGCACACAGGAACATGCTCATCCCTCTCCTGAGTATCATATCTCAGAACAGGAGTGGCTGTGTAATGAAGTGACAGAGAAATGATGTGTGCACCACAGGTCTTTTGGGAACTCTGTACATGACAGGGGTGCAACTTTATGAAGTTACATGAAATATCAGGATGAACTAGGAAAGGCACCACAACTTTAAGAAACTATTGACCTTCCTTGTTTTGAGATGACTCTTCCCATCCAACCTACCTTCACTTCATTTCCACAAAGCCAAAAAAGCTGAGGAATTGTCCATTTGTAGAGAAGAAACTGAGGGCGAGAAAGTTGAAAAACAACCACATGTTCTACGTGACACAGAAAGACTCAGCTATAATGAGTGAAACCTCTATGTGATTACTGGATCCCGGTCTCTGTACCTTGTCAAATATATGACCCCTGCATCCCACTTTCTATATACTCCCTCTTAATTCTCCATACTCGTGATCATCTCATACACAGCACCATGCATACACCCACACAATATATAACATTCTTTACCTCCAAACCATTGATACACGATGTTGCACAGTTGAGATCTGAAATCATGATTGTGAAACTGCACCCAAGACTGCGGAAAACTGCAGCAGAAGCTGACATACACAGCCTGACTGAGAGTGCTGGGCAAATCCTGAGGGCAATGAGATAAAACATGAGAAATAACAGCAAGAACATTAAGAATTTAGAAGCCACACCAGCCACTGGAAGTTTGCCTCAGTCAACAAGGCCACCAGACTGTGTTTAACAAAGAGAAGGGGGAGATGTTGACAGGTCCAGACTTAGATCTGCACATCTCTCTTTTGGTCCTATTCCGGCCTGTAGCATTGGTCACTGATGTTCTCTCTCAGCAACCAGTTTTAAAAACATTGGGGTGCACAGTTCCCTCACACAGACCAGGTTTGGGCATTTCTCAGATAGACTGTGGATAAATCTTCAAATTAATTCTGTCCAGGGACAGCACATAACTATTTGATGACTTGCGGCAGGAGGTCAATCCTTTGACTGTTTGTTCATGATGCTGGAAAGACCCTTGCACTGAAAGGTTTCAAAACAAAATTAGGGCCCTAATTGTTAGGAACCGCATATTTCTCCTATTAGATTATTTACCTATTTATCTAAAATACTGGGAGAAATTTGTAAATTGAAAATCTAGTGCAATTATGGGGTACATTTTCAGCTCTACATGACTGTGTGCTTTTGGAGCAGTGAGATTGTTACACTGTTGAGACACAGTGGTACTGGGAGTCTTTGGGTTAAGGAAAAATGGCCTGACAACAGTCCTCGAGTTGGTCCAGCTCTAGTTTGTTATAGTCGTATGAGGTCAGTGCAGCCAGAAACATTCACAGCCAACAAACGGAAAACATCTTGCTCTCCCTTCTCTTTGTGTGTGTGAAAAGATAAAAAAAACTCGAGACTTAAAAGAAGAAATTCTAATTTAAGAAATGACCTTTGTCCACTTAATCAGCTATTGAATCGAAGAATGACCATTGTTCTGTTCACAACATCACATATCACTACTAAACTCTAAATAATTGAGAGCAATACCTCTTCACCTTGTGATGTAGACTTTGATCTGTAGAAACCTTTTTCCCCTTCTATATTTTCTCCGGCCATTATATCAGTGTCCTAGTTGTGAATCAATGTGTGCGTGATAAAGTGGTAGAGTTTAAGTCACCTCGTAATGAATTAGTGATCTTTTTCTCTTTGAATTTGTGAAAGAATATGTTTCTTTACAATAATTAATGGAAGGATTTTGGCAGGGCTGAAAGGACTGAGTTATAGGGAGAGGTTGGACAAGCTAGAACCTTTTTCTTTCGAGTGTAGGAGACTGACGGGGAATCTTATAGAAGTGTATAAGATCATGAGATGTATGGCTAGGGTGAGCACACTCAAGTCTTTTTCCCAGGGTTGGGGGATCAAGGACTAAAGGGCATCAGTTTAAGATTAGAGGGAAAAGTATAGAAAGGAACCTGAGGGGGAACCTTTTGTTTTACGCAGAAGATGGTACGCATATGGAATGAGCTGCCAGCAGAAGTGATTGAGGTGGGTACATTAAAAGCATTTCAAAGGCATTTGGACAATTACATGGACAGGAAAGGTTTAGAAGGATATGGGCCAAGTGCAGGAAAATGGGGTTAGCATGAATGAACTAGTTTGGGCCAAAGGGCCAGTCTCTGTGTTGCAGGACTCTATGACTCTATGAAATCTGGTGCAAATTGCTTTTGTCCTGACTTGTAGTCAGTCAAGTAAATCGATCATTTTGGTGATCTAATTGGGTAGTTACACATTAGTGGAACAGTGGGGCTCGATTACAGGCACACTCCACCCAACTGAGTTGTAACAGGTCACCTATCTCCATGTGGGCAGACAAAGTGTGCATAATTATATCTTTCAGCAATTTGCCTGTAACTGGAGAATAGCTAATGACCTTGGCTTTTTAAAAATTTTTTTAAAAGAAACAGGCCCTTCGGCCCAACAAGTCCACACCGACCCTCCGAAGAGCAACCCAGCCAGACCCATTCCCCTACATTTACCCCTTCACCTAACACTACGGGCAATTTAGCACGGCCAATTCACCTAGCCTACACATCTTTGGACTGTGGGAGGGAACCACAGCATCTGGAGGAAACCCACGCAGACACGGGGAGAATGTGCAAACTTCACACAGACAGTTGCCTGAGGCAGGAATTGAACCCGGGTCTCTGGCGCTGTGAGGCAGCAGTGCTAACCACTGTGCCACCATGCCGTCCATTGAGATTTGTCAATCTGTTTGAAAATTGGCTTACAGCAGCCTCCTTATAACCCTTGCTAGATGTCCTGAACCCTGTGAGCTGTCACAAGGGCTCATCAATCACAGTCTCATTCCTTTGAGCGTCCTCAAAAGAATGGTGTCAGGAGCTACACGTTGCTTTGTTTTGAATTCCTTCACACTGACAGTTAAAATATCAGTCTCCACTCCCTGATGTACTAGCTGCGATAGACATCATTTATTGGAGTTAAGGCTGCCACAAAGTGGTCATCTAAAACCTTTACCATATACCAGGGATTTACCAGCATGGGTCCTGAGCAATTCTTCAACCTTCCTGATCACGCGTCCTCTGACAAAACAGAATAATTTTACTGTTGCTGTTGCAGTTTTCCATTATTGTCTTTAGCTGCTCCAGCTGCAACTTTTCCTGAGCTTCGGGGAGATCAGACCCTACTCTGCTTCTCCTGAGAACTAGTTTCTTTTACACTCTGAATGGTATGTTTCTCCAGGTCAGGGTCATTCGCACTTGATTAGATTACTAGTTTAGCTTTGTCCCACCACATGCTGCTTCACCCTGCTCTGTGAAGGCCCCATGGATGAGCTAATTAGAGGGAACTGCAAGACCACACACCTGCCAGACCTGGGGCAGGAACTCCTGGGATAAAACACAGAGGCTGAATCTAACCAGCTCTAGGGCAGCCAAATGAAGATGGGTAACAGGTTTCATGTTAAGTGCCGTTATGAAGGGCCAGTAAACAGGATCAGAGGGCACTTATAGACACCCCCTCAATAGTCCTTGCTGCTTGAAGATATTGTCAGCTGCATTGAGCTGGCCTCCCTGTGGTAGTTTGGGGGGGATGGTATTGTTGAAACTGAAAGCTCCATGGCTCAGGTCGAGGGGAGACTGGGGAAGGCAATGGCCTAATGGTACTGTCGCTAGATTGTTAATCCAGAGACCCCAGGTAATGTTCTGGGGACCTGGATTCAAACCCCACCATGGCAGGTGGTTTAATTTAAACTCAGTAAAATCTGGAAGTAAGAGTTTAATGATGACCGTGAATCCATTGTCATTTATTGTAGGAACCCACTTGCTTCACTAATTCCTTTAGGGAATGAATCTGCCATCCTTACCCGGTCTGGCCTCTACGTGACTCCAGCAATGTGGTTGCCTCTTAACTGCTCTCTGGGCAATTAGGGATGGCTAATACATGCTGGTTTGGCTAGTGATGCCCTTCTCCTGTGAAGGAATTGAAGAAAACACTGACAGGAGGAACATACAGAGAAGGAACAAGACTAGGCCACCAGGCCCTTCAAGGCTGCTCTGCCCTTCACTAAAACCATGGCTGATCTGGCTCTGATCTCAACACCACATTTTTATGTCTCCCCAAGAATCTGCCATCCATGTTGTCTGTCGTCCTCTACCTGAAAAATATTTAAAGATTCTGCACCCACTGCCTTTTAAGGAAGGAAATTCTAAAGATTCATGACCGTCAGAGGAATATTGCTTCCTCATATCTGTTTTACACAGGTGCAACCTTATTTTTAAACTATGACCTCTAGGTTTGGACTAGGATTGTCTTTGCGAGCAATATGTCTGGGCAGTCAGACTGGGGTCAACAGGTGTGAGATGCGTCTGGACAGTCAGACTGGGATTGGTGTGAACAATATGTCTACACAGTCAGACTGGGATTTGTGTGTGTGTGTGATGGGTTGTCACTGTCATGGTGTGCCAGGACTGCATGAGAACCATCAATTTCATATCTGGCAGCAGCGAGATCAGTAAGTTGTGATTCCCTAGTAGGCAATGGAGATGATTCTATGGGGGATCTGGGAGCTGTCCCTTACACACAGCAGATGGATGGTCAGGGTGGAGGGAGACTGTTCAAAATTAATGTCCTGATTAAGAATCAGAAATGATTTGAGTTTGTGAGGGGCACCAAGTGGATAGCCATGGCAGACTATATGCATGTGGCAGTGTTTGTGACTACTGTAGACAGGAGGTGGCAGCAGGAGCCTGTTACGCTTGGTGATATCAATACTGTGCACTTACTGGGTAAATGCGCAATGTTTGTGACCCGTTAAGAAACTGCATGTCAAATCACTAACCTGAAGAAATCGGTCTCCATAGTAATAGTTCTGACAGTTCATGATCAGCTGAACATAATTTTTCGAAATTCGATCAAACAGTTGACCTTGTATACTGTAATTGGTCTGGAAACAAAATCACATGATGAGTAGCAGATCCCTGACTGTTACTCACTATTCTCAGTGAGAAACCCTGACTGTTACTCACTATTCTCAGTGAGGGGCCCCAACTGTTACTCACTTTTCTCAGTGAGAGATACTGACTTGTGATCACTATTCTCAATGTAGTCAGGCTTCCTGCTGCACTGTTGTTGAACAGCACTGTGCTCACCTCTCCTGCAACTTTGGATAGCAGTAATGCTGTCATTTAGTAGAGGTGATGCTGCCAGATCCATTCTAAGGGAGACTGGGAGTCAAAGTTGTCTCTTCTCCCCTAAAGCTAAAGTGTGGGTATGGTAGTGTAGTAGATATGTTACTGTGATCCAGATAATCTTCTTCAGGCCCTCAAAGATGCTGACATAGTCAACACCGAGAAGCAGAAAGGATCCACCTACTGGGGAATAAATCTCTCAGTCACAGGAAAGATTCCTGAACTGCGTACTGGACAATATCATACAGAAGATGACATCCCAGGATCACGGTGTTGTTTAAGGTTGAACCTATGGCACTGTTAAAGAGTTTGTAGCGAGACAACTAAAATAAAAATTTTAGCAAGCAACTCCAGGATCCATGTCTCTGAAAGATTTTGACAGTGCGAGTTGACTTGGTCTATAGCACTTGGTCTTGAAGATGGGATGTCTGCACAAGTTTGCTAAAATTCTACACCTCTTCCATGACTGCATGGGTGGACATGTTTGTGCCTGTGGTGATATGTCCGATGTCTTTGTGATAACTGACCATGTAAAACAAGGACATCTCATGGGTCCCCTACTCAGCAATTTCGTCTTTTCTGTAAAGCTTAAGGAAGGCACCAATACTCAACCCCATTCATGGAAACTTCATTCCGTTCAGACTGCGGCCCTCCAGCAGTGTTACTGAGATAGTAACGAGATGGCTTCCATGCGCAAATGACTGTCATAGTGCCTACGACAAGGAAGATGTCCACAGAGTGGCAAACAAATGCTTGAGTTTTACTAAAACCTTTGGTCTAGAGCTCAGCACTTCAAAGACTGAGGTTATGTTTTAGCCTGAACCAGGCATAGCGTTCGAGACACCAAACAAAACCATTGGTGACACCATTCTCAAACTGAAGGAAAGTTCAAAGCTTTGTGATGTTCTCTGTCGGAATGCCATGTTCTCTTCTTTATTCATTCACAGGATGTGGCCATTGCTAACTCTTTCCACATTCATTGTCCATCCCTAATTTCCAACCACATTACCCCCTGTGGGTTTAGAGTCACCCGTACACCTGACTAGGTAAGGATATAGAGCTCAGTAGTGAATCAGATGGGTTTGTGTGACCAACAATATTATCAGCATAATGCTAGCTTTCAATTCCTGGTTGTTAATGAATTTACATTTCACCATCTGCCATGCTGAGATTCAAACCCATGTCTCCCATGTTCTTTGTCTAGGGTTCTGAGTTACTAGTTCAATGACATTACCACTACGCTACCACTGTCCCTTAGGATATTGGTGAAGATCTCTATACACAGACTCAGGAAGTAAATTCTGTCTATTACTGGCCCTAGGATTGTGTCTGAAAGCAGCACGACATCAAGCTAAAGGCTATGAACAAACTCTACCTGGCCAATGTCCTTGCTGCTCTGCTGTTTGGCACAGAATCCTGGTTCTGCTGCAGTGCTGCATCTGAAACACCTCCACCAAAGACACCCATGATCCATCATGAGAGTCTGATGGCAGAAGGAAAACACTAACTACCTCATCCTCCAACAGCACGGAGGACCATCTTCGAAAAATTCAACTTGACAGGCAGAGCATGTCTTCCATGTGGATGAGTACACAATCCTCAAGAGGGATCTGGGATCTATGCTGAACTGTCTCCAGACAAACAATATCAAGGTAGCCATTTGCTGGGGGAGACAAAGACCCTTACAAACTTCGATATTGCAGACCAGAGGCTTCCCCCCCGAGCACCAAGAACACTAACGTGAGCTGTCAGCTCTGTGGCCAGCCATGCTATTGTGGACGCTTCAGTAACACGACAACTCACAGGAGACAGTGAGAACTTCTACAGTTGGCACACAATTGAGCAAAGAGGAGTTTACCATGGAAGAAGTCAGATCAAATCTCATCGTCATTTGAGAAGTCGAGTTCAGCTTTAAAAGAAAATTCTGTTTTGATACAAGTGACCATGAAGCTGCTGAATTCTCATAAAATACAATTGACTCACTCACATCCTTTCTGATTATTTATAACTGAGACAAGGAGGAAGTTCTTCATTCAGAGGGTGGTGGATCTTTGGAATCTCTCCCTCTAAGAGCTGTGGGGGCTCAGTCATTGACTATATTCCACACCAAGATCACACATTTTGCCCTGTCAAGAGAAATGAGGAGTGTGGGAAAGTGGAGATGAGGTAGAAGGTATTGAATGGGGCAGTAGGATTGAGGGGCCGAATGGCCTGCTCCTGCTCCTGTGACTGACAGACATGAGGGACTTTGTTCACTGGAGCATAGGAGGTTGAGTGGTGACCTTATAGAAGATTATAAAACCACGAGGGGTACAGATAGGGTTAATGGCAGGTGTCTTTTCCCTAGGATGGGGGAATTTCAAGACTGGGAGCACATTTTTAAGGTGAGAGGAGAGAGATTTAAAAAAGACATGGGGCAATTCATTTTTAAAGAGAGTGGTTCATGAGTGGAATGAACTTCCTGAGGAAGTGGTTGGTACCACATAGTTATAATGTTTAAAAGGTATTTGGATAAGTACTTGAATAGGAAACGTTTGAAAGGATAAGGGCCAGGAGCAGGCAGGTGGGACTGGTTTAGTTTGGGATTATGTTCAGCATGGACTGGTTGGGCCGAAGGGTCTGTTTCTGTGCTGTGTGACTCTGTGATGCTATTGGTCCATTGTTCACAGCCTCACATTGCTGTACATATCCAGTCAGCCACTGGGGAAGGTACACACCCACAAATACAGGTAGACTTTGAAAGCAGTTTGCAGGCCTACACTAGAATCATCAATTCCTGCCAATACAACCCTCACCTGATACAACAGTAGGAAGAGCCACCAAAAGGTATCCAGGAGCAGGTCCTGTACCAGAGTGGAGTGGAGTAACTGCTGGTACACAGTCATGTAACCAGTCTGCAATCAAAAGAAATGAGAGACCATTACCCTCTCACTTCTGAGGAAGGGTCACCACACCTGAAATGTTAACTCTGATTTCTCTTCACAGATGCTTGTCCAGCAACTTTTGTTTTTGACTCTGTGTACGATTAGCCAAAAAACAAACATTTATTGAATGAGTGAAAAGAGCTGTAATGTGGGAAAAGAGCAATCTGACTGGAAATGGGGACTGCAGTATTCCACAGGCAACAGGATACATCCCAGCTCCAATCCCAAGTGTTTCACTCTCTCACCCACACCACAGACCGTCCTCACCCCACCCCTCACTCCCTCACCCACATCACAGACCAT
>NW_025214310.1:35258-41447 GCF_004010195.1 Chiloscyllium plagiosum | reverse complement strand
AAAAGCCATTACACTCTTCGATTGTCAATCTGAAACTGCCCTGAACATGGCAGAGCTAGTAAAACTGGTTCCCCTCTTTGTGGTCAAGTCCCCAAGCTTTTGGTGGATGGCATGGTGCAGGAAAGGGACATTATTTTCCTCAACGACTATGAAGGGATGCCATGACGCCAGACCATGCCAGCTTGGTCCAAGGTTGACCCTGAGTCAGTGAGGTGTCATCCTCCTGGGTGAATGCCCAGCAGAGTAAGAAGGAGGTCAGTGACCGTCTCCACTCCACCAGGGTATATGCCACCTTCTGCACTTTGTAACGTCGCGGTCACTCTATCTCTGTTACTGTGACCATCTCCAACAAAGGTTCACGTTCTTACACTCTCACAGAATGCAGCACCTCCTCTCGTTCTCTCTGTTAGATCTTCACGTTCTCTCTCTCACCTCTTCACTGACCGTATTCCCAAATCCGCATGGTGTCTGCGTTACCTACTCAGTCACTCAGGACAACTCATCACCTGTCCCACAGCTTTACCAGCACTATTAGGTGAACCAACCTCTGCCATCTCCCTTAATACCTCTTGGTAATTCTCACATTCCAGATGGAATAATCCCACAATAAGTCAGAAAGAGTCATGATGAATTGCAGTCTCCCCAACATTGAGCTCCTCACCCTAAACAGGGGAAGGATCCTGACCCTAACAACCACGAGAGGCTGAATGACAGTTTCCAAGCTCCTGAACTGGTATCAGAAACTCCCCTTTACCCATTGTGCTGAGCACCTTGACTTATGGTGGACAATGATATCAGGTTTTCTGGTTTTCTATCTGTCTAACCAACAAGACAATACAGCAGCTGCGTGAGCCTGGTCCCTCTGGCTGAGGGGAAATACAGCTAAAGGCAGGGTAAGACACGGCAATAATTCAGTGAGCATTCATGTCAACTCAAAGTCAGTGTGTACACTCATTGAGTGAGCAGCCCAGATGTGCAATACATGAGATGGGTGTGTAGCGGTCTTGCGGCAGCATTACAACGAGAGTTGTCAGCGCATCCTGATCTGCAGTACAGAATTATACTGTCACTGACGCGGAAATGTCGTGTAATGGCATGGTGAGGCTGGCATGTGACAGATGCCAGCATTGGTCCGTGTGGAGTACATGCAGCTTCTGAATGTGCAGTGTAGCCCTAGACGTTGTTGTCCAAGGTAGATGTCCGCTGATGCGAAGAGCGAGGTGGAGTCACTAGTTACCAGCTCTGAATTTCGTGTCGAATTCCCCATACTGAGTTTCCCCACAGTGGGAGGGAGGCTATGAAGCTGTGATTGATGAGGAAAGATCTACGTAAGTGTGTCTTTTGATCTTCAGTGTTCATGCAGTCAGCATCTCGCCACTATCTTTCTGAAATCTTGTCGTATAGAACAACACAGAACAGGAACATGCCCTTCGGCCGTCCGAGCCTGCACTGACACATGATGCCTCACCAAAAGTTAAAAAAAATCTATAGCACTCTATTCTCTGTTTACCCATCTCTGTGGGAAGATACCTCTTCACCATCGCTATTGTTTCTTCTACAACATCCTCTATCAGTGCATTCGAGGCACTTCCACATTCTGTCTGGAACAGAAGGAAAACAACTTGCCTATTATAACTCCTTCAAACATTCTCCTTTTTATCTAAGATGATGGCCGTAGTAATTGATATTTCTATCCTGGGAAAAAGGCTCTGAATATCTATTCTGTCCATATCTGTCATACGTTTGGAATGCTCCTGAGGTAGCCCCTAAACCGGTAACGTCCAATTGAAAACAAGCCACGTTTGTCCAATCTTTCCTTCGTGCTAATATCCTCCATACAAGGCAACATCCTCGTGAAGGTTTTTCAAACCCTCTCCATCACCTCTACATCCTTGTGCTGATGTGGTAACCGGGCTTGCACGCAGATTTCCAAACGTGACTAAAACAAAGTTGTATCCAGCTCCAACATGACTTTCTAATTTGAATACTTTTTGCTCTGATTGAGATACGCAAGCATATGATAGGTTTTCTTGACCGCAACGTTCACCTGTGTTGCCACTTTCAGGGAACTGTGGTTTGTTGGCTCGATACCTTAGATGTTGCAACTATTTCGAGTTCTTCCATTTACTCCATACTTCTCTCGTACTGAAGACCTTCTAAAATGCATCAACTCGCATTGGCCCAGATTAAATTGCATCTGCATTTTTCCATCCAAGACTCCATTCTATCTATAGCCTGCTCTATACTGTGCCAATCATCCTCACAATCCGCAGCTCATCCAATCTATTCACAGATCTCCCGTTACAAAATACACCCTTTCCCCACCACTCCGTCTTCGATGACAAACGAGTTCTGTATCAATCTTATTGACTGCCCGCTAATCGAACTTGACTTCACCTTCTGTATGAACCTGCCAGAATGAACCATATCAAAGGCCTTTGCAAGGTCCATATGGCCAGCATCCAGCCCCATGGCCTCATCAATCACCTTTGTCACGTTCTCAAAATATGCAATCAATTATTTGAGAGACCACCTTCAACACATAAAGCCACGTTGCCTTTCGAGATAATTCCATTCTTTTTCCAAAATGGGAGTCAGGTATATCTCTAAGAATCTCCAATACTTTCTCTACCAGTGAGATAAGGCTCAAGACCTGAACTTTCTTGCATTTTCCATGTTATACTTCATCAAAAAGGAACAATACGAGCTCTTCTCCCGTTCTCTTGGAACCTCTCCTGTGACTGAAGAGCATGCAAAGAGTGCGTACTATGGTCAAGCAAATTACTCCCTAGATTCCCTCAGTATTCTAGAATTTATAACATCATAACCTGGAGACTTGTCTACCTCGTTGCTTTTCAAAATTACCAGCATAGCATTCATTTTTCAAATGTCGAAATGCTCTGGAATATCAACTTATCTTTCTCAAGGCTCATTATCCATCATATCCTTCTCCTTTGTGAAAACCGATGCAAATTATTAAGGCAGTCCCTGGCTTCATCCAGATCCACGCATTAATTTCCTCCTTTGTCCTTGAGTGGATCGATTCTTCCCCTGGCTACCTTCTTCCTCTTGATAAACTGGTTGGAAAGTTCCTTAATCATCATTCTCAAAGACAATTCGTGGTGTCTTTTAGCCCTCCTAAATACTTGTTGATGTTTTTGCTGTTTTTTGTTATATTTTTCGAGACCCCGATCCACACTCTTTCATGTGCCCCCTTTATCTTTTTTGACTGATCTCACAGTTTCTCTTGTCATTAAATGTCCCCAAAGTTTGTTATCATTGCTACCTGTCTCGATGACCAGATCTCAGAAACCTCAATACAGTAACATTGCAAAGGGTCTCATGTGCTTCTCAGACAATTCTACCCGACTCATCATGATAGCCCATTCAGGCTTCAATTCAATCTTAAAACCATAACGCATCTCCAACAGTGACATGTGGTTTCCATTGATTGCCTTTTGTTCCCTTACTTAATTTCATTCTCTGCTTTGAAAATGCATCTGTGAAAGATTGCTTGTCGTTTTTTGCCAACATGACTTTGGACGCACAATGTTCTTCCTAATTTCTTTTTTGGGTCCCACCCCTTTGCATTCCAAACTCCCCTCAGCTTTCTGTTGTATTCAGGAGAGGCTGATTAGGCTGGGGCCGTTTTCCCCGGAGCGTCGGAGGCTGAAGCGTGAACCTACAGAGGTCTAATAATATTGAGAGGCTTGGATAGGATAAACAGGAAATGTATTTTCCCAGGGCTGGGAGAGTCCAGAATTGGAGGACAGGGTTTCGGGTGGGAGGGAAATGATATAAAAGGGACCGAAGTGGCAACGTTTGCATGCAGCAGGTGGTGCGTGGATGGAATGAGCTACCAGAGGAAATGTTGCAGGCTAGAAAATTATAACATTTAAATGGCATCTGAATGGGTATATGAAAAAGAAGGGTTAAGAGGAACATGCTTCCAGTGTTGATAAATGTGATGAGATTATGTTAAGAATTTCTGCGGCATTTGCATGATGGACTAAAAGGTCTGCTTCAGTGCAGTATATCTCTCTGCTCTACGGTACTATTGTCCTCGCACTGTCTGATCTAACCCTTCCTGTTCTGTCTGTATGTTCCTAGACTTCCAAGGAGCTCAGGATTTCGCAGCCTGACGCTTTTTCACTGTGTGAAAACACATTTTCATTGAACGAATTTCATCTCTCCTCAGAATGCCTTCTGCTGAACTGGTTCTGATTTATTTTCTCTTTCTTGTTTCCTGTTCACTTGAATGAAATCTATTTTCAGCCGACTCAGTTTCGAATGATTCATACTAAAACTTCATAATCTGGATTAATGCTTTATAGTACTTACATATAGTCATGAATTATGCTCATTATTCTTTAAGTGCTGCCCCTTTCCTTCCTGATGGTAGTTGAATGAGTGTGGAAAGTAGAGTATAAGGAGTGCCACGGCACTAACACCTGCTGGTGACTGTCGGTGTTGGAGGGAAGGAGTGATTGTGGATTGGAACCATTCGAGTGGACTGCTTCGTCTTTAGTCGTGTAAAACAGTTTCAGTACTGTTGACGTGCATTCATTCAAACACGTGTAGATTACATATTGCTCGCTTGAACCTTGGAGGTAATGGAGAGGAAGACAGGGGAAAAGTTACTGGCTGCAGGATTCCTAACTTCTGATCTGAAGTTTTCACCATAGCAGCTATATAGTCTCGGATAAACCTGGCAATATTAGTGCCAATTAATTGAACAATGGTAATGCCTTTGGATGCTGAATAGGTTTAGCCCTCTCGTTTAGTGATGGTTTATGATGGCCATTGTTTGACATTTATGTGGCACGAATGTTACTTGTCACCTGTCAGCTGCAAAGACTGGCTATTGTCCAAGTCTTGCTGCATTTGGACTGATTTTGTGATCTGAGGAGTTAAGAATTTTAAAATCATGAACGAACCTCATTAAATCTGACAGTATGAAGGAGAAGGATTGCAGATAGCTGGTTTTCGAAAGTACGTGCTGACTTTGTTCTTCGAGATGGCACTGGGTTTAGTAGGTGCTGTCTACTAACCTTGGTGCAGTGAATCTTGTAGATGGTACAAACCGCTACTATTGCACCTCAGTAGTGGAGGGGATTGATGCTTGTGGAAGTGATAGCAATTAAATGGGCTGGTTTTGTCCTGGGTTTTTCCTGGGATGTACTCCATCACAGGCTTTGGGGAGTCACCAGATGAGTTACTGACTGCACAATTCCTAGCCTCTGACATGGTCGTGAAGACCGTGTTATTTATATGCCTTGTCCCGGACAGTTTATGTTCAATTATCATAAACAGGATGCTGATAAACACAGTGTTGGGGAGTCAGTGGTGGTAACGCGGTTGAAAATCAAAGGATGGTTTGATTCTTTATTGTCATATATGTCCAGCATTTGTCTGTCGTGAACATTACTTGCCATTATTAGACTAAACCTGGATGAATTTGAACCTGGACTGTTTCAGGGATGATGCAATCAATGAACATTCCCACATCTGACCTCATGATGGAGAGAGTAGCTGGAAATGGTTGAGCCTCGGACACACTCTTTCCTGAGGAATCGTTGTAGAGCTCACCTGGAGTTCGAATTACTGACACTGACAGCATTTTTTTTTGCTGGTGATAATTCTAATAAGGAGAGTACTTACCCCAGATTCTGAATAAGTATAATTTTACTCAGGTTCCTCTTCTCCCACCCTGTTAAATAGTGTGTTGATGTGAAGAGTAATTACTCTCACGGTCTCTTTGAAATTCCACTCTTTTGCACTAAGTTTGCAATGGGGTCAGGAGCTGAGTGGTCCCGACGGGGCACTAACTAAATGACACTGAGCAGGTTATTGCTGGTTGATCACATTATTGCGAAAAGCTTTCTTCACAACTGGCTGCAATGCAAGTGCACTGCTTTTTGTTTACAGGACATAATTGCCATTTATAACATTGTTGGTAAGTAGTAGTATTCTTAATCAAAATGATAACTTGGCAAGAGATGTGGCAATTTCTGGAGTAAAATCACAGTTTCACGTCTCTCCAACCATTTCTTGGCATTGTGTGGAGTCAATCAAACTGTCTGAAGATTAGGGTCTGTGATGCGGCGGCCCACTGAAGGAGCCGAAATGGATCATCTGCTCAGCCCTTCTGCCAGAAGATTATCACAAATGTATCAGCTTTATTTTTTC
>NW_025214310.1:24384-32358 GCF_004010195.1 Chiloscyllium plagiosum | reverse complement strand
ATTAGCCTTCTTCACGACCTGTTGTACCTGCATGCTTACCTTCATTGACTGGTGTACAAGAACACCCAGATCTCTCTGTACTGCCCCTTTACCTAAATTGATTCCATTTAGGTAGTAATCTACCTTCCTGTTCTTGCCACCAAAGTGGAAAACCATACATTTATCAACATTAAACTGCATCTGCCGTGCATCTGACCACTCACCTAACCTTTCCAGGTCACCCTGTAATCTCCTAAGATCCTCATCACATCTCACCCTGCGACCCAGCTTAGTATCATCAGCAAATTTGCTAATGTTATTGCTAATACCATCTTCTTTATCAAAAACATATATTGTAAAAAGCTGCGGCCCCTGTATTGATCCCTGCGGTACCCCACTGGTCACTGTCTGAAAATGACTGAAAAAAAGCCTGAGTTCAGACTCAGTGCTATTGGGCCTCACCAGTACCTCCATTACAGTGATCATATCCAAAATCTGTCCTAAGATCTCGAAACTGGAGCTGGACCCTTATTGAGACAATCTCTTACAACAGACCATATAGAGTTATACCTGAACAACAGGGAAATGTGTGGGGCAGACAGGCTATTGGACTAGCATAGGGCTCTGTGTTGGTCCAGGTGCAATTCAACATTTGTAAAAATCACCTCACCACAAGCATGTTTTGCAAGTTTATCTCTTCTGGTGTGCCACCTAAACTCTGGAATTCAGCACCTTGGACCCGATCCTAAAGGAAGGTACTATAAAGGTGATGGAGTCTGCAGCTCATGGCGTATTTCAGCAGCATTGTCCTAACCATTAAAAGCAAAGTCTCTTCACTGAAGGTTTGACATCCCTTCATAATATCCAATTTTCGATTGTCCTATATGTGCAATATACACCCATTTATTCAGTACACTTTTAATACAACAATATGATGGAAACAGTGCGCAAATCAGAGTAAGGGGCTTTGAAAAGTTGAGTCGCGTTACCACACCCAAGATTAAATTATGATTACGTACAAGGAGTTTAAAAATATATAATTATTTTCCCTTGCATTAATACAGTGTGCTAATAATCATGCACAAACATTTTCATGGTATCAATATCACTGTCTAAACATTCTAACGACAGATATGAGTAAGTTTTCAATTGTTTCTACCTAACTCACAGCTCAGTAATGTGGTCTGTGAATGTCAGTCTCTGTGTAACGCTACGTATGTAGTCCATGCCTCTGAAAGACTGACATTGTTTCAAACAGCATATCACTTTAGATGCTCACAGCAAACAAAGTACTGACTGGGCCTAACTGGCCTGCACTCACAGAACCCAAAATTCAGTGCCAAGCACTGGGGCGTTTGGACAATATATTTCATTCTAATTTATTCATGGAGTATGGGACAGTATTTATTGCCCATTCTTCTTTACCATTGAGAAGTCGGAGCTGCCACATTGAACAGCTGCAGTCCACGTGCTGTCGGCAAACTTACAATGCTATTCGGGAGGGAACTTGAAACAATGACAATGAACGAATATCAACATGTTTCTAAATCTAGGTAGTGAGTGGATTCGATTTGAACTTGAACATGTATTTCCGGCCTTTGTCCTTCCTGATGGTCGTGGATTCAGATGTATTTCGTAAGGAGCCTTGGTAAATTTCTAAATATCACCGTTTGAATGGCAGGCATGACTGCTTCTGAGTATTAGTGTTTGAGGGATGAAGCTGCAATCAGCCAGGAAATTGGGGCGCATTT
This sequence comes from Chiloscyllium plagiosum, assembly GCF_004010195.1. Lineage (NCBI taxonomy): Eukaryota > Metazoa > Chordata > Chondrichthyes > Orectolobiformes > Hemiscylliidae > Chiloscyllium > Chiloscyllium plagiosum. Next base: position 30,628 of record NW_025214310.1, on the reverse strand, counting down.
CAGCATACACTCATTCAAAGTGTGTCTTATACATGATGGACAGGTTTTCAAAAAACTTGAGGAAAGTTATTTCTGCAGGATTCCGAGCCCCTGACATATTCTTGTAGCCAATGATTTTATACAGGTTGAAAAGTGTGGCTTTGGAAAACTACAACAGGTTAGGCAGCATCCGACGTGCAGGGGAAACTTCGTTCCAGGCATAAGCTCTTCATAGGAGTAGGTGATGAATTTATATGGTCTGTCCGGTTCTGGTTTACGGCAATCCCCAGGATATTGGTAGATAGACGTTCAGAGATGGTGGTGACGTTGAATGTTAGGGGATGATGGTCCAATTCTGTACAGTTAGAGGTGATCATTGTCTGTAACTTCTAAGTACACGCCCGCATGCAATACATGTCAGAGTTATTGCGAATATTGTCAAATCGTGAACATTGTCTAATCATTGGCGAACAACACTCCCCCCCAACCCTTCTTGTAATTTTACGGTGAATGGATAGTGATTTATGAAGCAACTGAAGACTGTTGGGCCAAGGACGGAGAACACTCTTATATCTCACTCATAGTGTCCCTCCCTCTGAGCTAGGAAGCTTGATTCAATTTCAACCTACTCCAGAAGTGTGTAACACCATGTCTGAACAAATTAATATGAAAAGAGATACCCTAAGGAGCTGAGTGAGGACGTGCTTACCTCAGTCAGTTGGACGGCTGTTTGGCAATGCAGATTATTGCTGACAGTGTGAGTTCAATTCCTAAGGTGACTGTAAATGAATCCTAATCAAATTCTCTTTTACTCGAGACATGATGACTATCCAGATAGGTGCAGTCACTCTCGCCTCACCTCCACACTTCACCAGTTTTTGTTTTTAAAGTTTGTTTTCCAATCTTAAATCAAGGCTTCAAAAGCTTCGGGGGATGAGTCGTCCTGGCACAGACCAAACTGAACTTCAGTGAGTACGTTAGTGCTGAGACATGCTGCTTGATACCACTATAGATGACATCTCGCATCTCTTTATTAATGAAAGCAATTAGACCAATAGGGGAGTCATTGATTGTCTGAACTTTTATCTGTGTTTGTGCGGATAGTTTTCCACATTGTCTGCTAGATGCAAGTGCTATAGCCCAGAAGGAACAGCTGCAATGGAAGGTTATCAATGCCTCAGTCTTTGCATTATTCAATCCCTCGAGCCGCTTGTCGATCTTTCTGGATGTATCGCGACCTAATATGGCAAATGTACGATTCAACACCGAAGACGGTTACAGAGAGTGGTGAACTCGGCCCAGACAATCCCAAAGGCCAACCTCCCATCTACAGAATCAGCCCACCAGGCCCGCTGGGAAGGTAAGGCCACCAGGATTCCCAAAGAAGCATTCCACACTGACAATGCTTTTCTGCAACTTCTACCATCAGCGAGAACGTACAGAAACCTGAACACATTCAACAAGCCGGTTTCGAAACAGTTTCTACTCTCCGGTTGTTCAAATACTGAATGGACTCGCAAAGTCTGAACTGTGTTTTGGTTTTTGCCACTGTTAACCTATTGTTAACTTATCTATGCTATTTAATTTCGTGATCTGCCTGGTACACCAGATAATAAATGCAATTCAATTCAATCCAATGCAATCTCAGACGAAATTAATCGAATTCCGTGAAGACTACCATCGGAGGAGACAAAAATAGTTAGTCACATTGACACTTCTGTCTGAACATTGCTGCGAGTGTTTATGTCTCATCTTTTCTATTGTTGTGCTGGGTTCCTCCATCATTGAGGAATGCGATATTTGTGGATCCTCATCCTCCACTGAGTTGTTTGGTTGTTCACCACTATTCACACTGACTGCATATGACATGATTGCATATATTATGTCCAATTTGTTAAATCTCTCGATCACTTGCAGCTTAAACTATTAGGCAAGTAAGTGGTCCAGGTTACTAACTTCACCTCATAGCGATGTGGACCTGGTGTTGCTCCAGGCAGGCTATTCGGTGTTCTTCATTGAGCAATACTCTTTGTGGTGGTTTTGAAATGGCCCACCCAGTATACATCCTCCAACTTGATCAACCCCTCAATTCTTCCACCAAACATTATTTAAAATGTGTGTTTGTTGGGGGTGGTGGAGTAACAATGATCCACCAGCTGAAGGAGGGGAGTCAGCAGGAGATCTCTGTCACAGTGTTAAATCTGACGCCATGAGGCTGAGGGAGGGGAGTCAGTTAGTTGCTTCCATGTCTGTGTTTGATCTGACGCCATCAGGCTGAGAGTGGAGTCAGCAGAATCTTTCTGTGTCAACGTATGATCTGATACAATTAGGCTGAGGTGGATGGATCAGCAGGATGTATCCGTGTAAGTGTTTAATTTGACATCATGAGGCTGAGGGAAGGGAGTCAGAAGGAGGTTTCTGTGTCAATGTTGGATCTGACACCGTGAGGTTTCATCATGTTCCGTTGTTGCTTGAGCAGTCTGTAAGGCAGCTCTCCCAATTCTGACATGAGTCCCCAGATGTTAGGAAGTAGGACTTTGCCGGGTCCATAGGGCTTCTTACTTTGTTACTGTCAACTGAAGGGCTTGTCTTTTGCTGTGTCTCACTGACTCAACTTCAATTGTGATTGGACCCCGCAAGGTCTCAGTCATTCAGTTCCAGTTCCTCCCTGTGCCTTGTCTATTCTACAGAGTTCAACAACGTGTTATCTATCAAGTCAATGCGCAAATCTGTGTTTCTGCTGTGCATCTGTATCTCTGGAAATTTCCCTGTCATCAACTTCATCTGCTACAATCACCTCTATCGCATTATCGCAGTAATCTTCAGCTTCTACACAATCTTCAGCAGCTACAACAACCCTATTTATCACTGTACATTCCTCCAATATCTGTACTCTACATATCTCTCTAACCCCCTCCAAAGCGGGACACCATTCGTCGTCTCTCTAAGCTTCTCCAGCTCCTTCAATGCTGTTCAATTGCAATTTCCTGCAGAATCTTGACGACTCCCTATTTTTCTAACCACCTCCGGCACATACATCCCTCTTGATTTTTCTAACCTCCTCCAAATCCAACACTCCTCCCTATCTCTAAACCTCCTCCTAGCCCTAGACCGCACCCTATCTCCCTAACCACCCCTCCGTACCTATCTTTCTAAATACCTCCAGCTTCCAAACTCCTGCCTATCTTGAACCACATCACGCCCCTACACACTTAACTATCTCACTAATCAGTTCCAAACCAACATCATTACATATCACTCTAACCTCTTTTAGCACCCGTACACCACTTTTTCTATCACCTCCTCCAAACCCTTCGTCCGTTCCAATCTTTCTAAATTCCTCCAAACCCTACAGCTCTCCCCATCTCCCTAAAAACTCCAACCACGACACCCCTCCCTATCCCTCTACCCAACTCCAGACCCCAGGTAACTCCCTATTTGTCGAACTACCTCCACCTCCCAAACACTTCCCTGTCTATCGGAATAACTGCAGCCCGTGTACCCCAAATCAGTCGAACCACTTACTGCCCTTACACAAGTCCCCATCTCTCTAACCACTTCCCAAGTACTCCAGCCCTCCCTATCTCTACCCTGAACTGCTGCAACCCTCCCCAAACCGTGGGATAGAATTAAGAAAACATCAGTAGCCTGTTCGAGTATGCACATGCCTCGCTATCTCTGTAATATGGAGTAATCTTCAGGTTTGATTTCCTATTTTTGTAACAACCCCCAGACTAGAAAACCACGATTATCTCCTGCAGATTTTGCACATCTTTATTTCTGTAATTTCCTCCAACATCTACTCAGCTCCAAACAGCTGTTATCACCTCTTTCCGCACTCGGTCCCTCTGACAAAACTGTTATCACCTCTTTCCGCACTCGGTCCCTCTGACAAAAAAAACTCCTCCAGCATCTATTCCACATTCTATATCCTCCAGCCCCTGACTCCATTTCTGTCCCTGTAACATTCTCCAGCGCCTAAACCCCACCCTATCTCTGTAACAATCCCTAGACCCGACACCAACTCCTTGTCACTGTAAAACGCTTCAGCACAAACACATGCTCCCTATCCTGGAACATTCTCCAGCACCTGCATGCACCTGTTGTCAATGTAACATTATCTAGCATCTAGACCTCTCCCATCCCTGTAGCAGTCTGCATCACCTATACCACTCCATATTCCTGTAACATTCTCCACCACCTACACCACTCAATACCTTCTAAAAATCTCCAGCAAATAAGACCCTCCCTAACCATATGACATTCTCCGGAACCTGTAATCCTCTCAATCACTCATACCGTGGGTGGCACGGTGGCACAGTGGTTAGCACTGCTGCCTCACAGCGCCAGAGACCCGGGTTCAATTCCCACCTCAGGCGACTGACTGTGGAGTTTGCACATTCTCCCCGTGTCTGCGTGGGTTTCCTCCGGTTTCCTCCCACAGTCCAAAAATGTGCAGGTCAGGTTAATTGGTCATGCTAAATTGCCTGTAGTGTTAGGTGTAGGGGTAAATGTAGGGGAATGGGTCTGGGTGGGTCGGTGTGATTTTGTTGGGCCAAAGGGCCTGTTTTCACACTGTAAGTAATCTAAAAATAAACATTCTCCAAGCCCTACACCACTCTCTATCACTGTAACATTCTCCAGCACCAACACCCACTCCCTTCCCTGTAACATTCCCCAGTACCTACACCCACTCCCTATCAATGGAACACTCTCCAGCAACATCACCCCTCCCCATCAATGATACATGTTCCAGCACCTACACCCCAAGTGTTCTCTGTGACATTTCCCTATCCCTGTAATATTGTCCCGCCCCTGCATCCCACCCAATCTCTCGGCCTACCTCCATCCTGCACACCACTCCCTATCTCTCAAACCACCTCCAGTTCCCGGACACATCCCTGTCGCTCGAATTAACTCCAGTCCATATACTCCCCATTCAGTCGAACCACTTCCAGCACCTACACAAGTTCCTATATCTCTAACCTGAGCTGTTGCCCCCCTCCCCATACCCTGTGAAAGAATTTAGAAAAAAATGAGTATACTGTTGGAACATCCACGTGTCTCTCTATCTCTGTAACATCTTCTCCCTTGCTTTCCAATTTTTCTAACATCCCCCAGACTATAAAACCATGATTGCCTTCTATAGATTTCACTCATCCTTATTTCTGTAACTTGGTCCAGCGTCTATACAGCTCTAAAATTCAGTTACCATCTCCTTCGTGTCCCGTCCCGCTTCTAGAAAACTCCTCCAGCTTGTATTCCATTTTGCATATCCTCCACCCTCTGACTCCATCTCTGTCCCTGAAAATTTCCCCAGCATCTAAATCCACCATAACCTTTTAACAATCTCTACACCCGACACCAACTCCGTGTCACTGTAAAACGCTTCAGCACCAACACACAATCCCTATCCCTATCCAGTCACTCTATACAGTCAACACAGGAATTCTTGGACATCATCAGAAATACACACATAGACAAGGAAGAAACCATGGTCTCATTTGCTGTAACAGCACTGTTCACCTCGATCAACAAAGCCCGAGCCAGAGAAATAGTAGCCAACCTGCTGGACATACAGAACAACGGCACACCCATGGGCTCACCAATCTCTGGACTGTCATAGCAGAAGCAGTAATGCAAAAGTTAGAACAAACAGTCGTACCGCAAATTCAACCAAACTCTGCGTCAGATATGTGGATGAGACCTTTGTAATCATTAAAAACACAGAAATAGAGAACACACACCTGATCATCAACGCCACACTCACAGGAATCCGATTCACTAGAGAGGATGAAAAGGACGACCAACTCCCATTCCGAGACGTGATGGTACAGAGAACACCGAACGGAGAATTCACCACAAAGGTATACAGGAAAGCCACACACACAGACCAAGTCCTAAACTACGAAACCAACCACCCCAACACACACAAAAGAAGTTGCATCAAGACACTGTTCAAAAGGGCCACAACACACTGCAGTACACTAGAACTGCAAAAAGAGGAAGAAGAACACCTATGCAATGAGTTTGCAAAAAACGGATCCCCCTGCAGTTTCATCAACAGATGCCTAAGGGAAAGACAACGGAATGAGGACATGCCACAACCCAAAGGACTAGCCACATTGCCATACATAAAAAACATTTGTGAACTGACAGCCAGACTGCTGCGACCACGAGGATTCATAACAGCACACAAACCAACAGCCACTCTCAGACAACAACTCACCAGGACGAAGGGCCCGATACCCAACATGAGCAAAAC
>NW_025214310.1:18150-23731 GCF_004010195.1 Chiloscyllium plagiosum | reverse complement strand
GCCAGGGCAGGCGGGAAGTTAGATTAGAATATAAATTACTTACCTCGTGAATCAGTGGAGCGAAGGCTGAACAGGAGCGGAAGTAGATACAGGATTGGTAGGGAAAGTGAACTAATATATTCGCAGGTGGTGATGGTGGGGGGTGTAATTAGCAGGGGAAAAACACAGTGACCAGGTTTCTGTGGATCAGAAGGGAAATGGTAAAATAGGATAGCGATGGTGACAGGAGATTCAATGGTAAGAGGAACAATCAGGAAATTCTCTGGTCGCGAAAAGGACTTCCGGCAGTATGTTGCCTCCTGGTTGCCAAGGTCAGGTATGTTTTAAATGGAGTCATCAAGATTCTTAAGTGGGAGGGAGAGCAGGCAAAAGTCGTGGCACAGATTGTCACCAATGAGATAGCTAGGAAAAGGAATGAGGACCTGAAAATCAATATGGGGAGTTACGTTCAAAGCTAAAAGGCAGGATGAGCAGGGTAGCAATCTCATCATTGCCAAAGGTGTCACGAGCAAGTAAGGCTGGGAAAAAAGAGCGAGTGCTGCTGAACACGTGACTGTAAGGCTGGTGTTAGGCGGAGGGCTTCAGATATGTGAATCACTGGGATATATTCTGAAGAATGCAGGAACTGTACAAGGTGGATTGGTTGCACCAGAAGTAGAGAGGTACCAAGATCTCTGGGTGGGACGTTTGATCATGCTCTTCAAGAGGTTTTAAACTTGTTTGGCAGGAGGATGCGAACCAGAGGTAGTGGTTGCTTGTGAACAGGCACATATAGCGTGTAGAGTCTGTGAGGAATGATAGATGGTTGACATGGCAAAGTTGAAGTCAGTGTGATGGATCAAAGCGTGTTTATTTTAATGCCAGGAAGTATCTAGAATAAGGATGACGAACTCAGAGCATGGATTAGTAGTTGGAGCTATGATGTTCTGGCTATTACGGAGACTTGGATATCACAGGGACAGGAATGTTTGTTGGATGTTCCGGCGTTCAGATGATTCAAAAGAAATAGGAAGTTAAATAAAAGCGTTTTGGTAGTGGCATTTATAATCCTGGATAGTATCACAGCTGCAGAAACAGAGATTGTCGGGAAGGGTTTTTCCACAGAGTCAGTATGGGTTGAAGTCAGAAACAGGAAAGGAGCAGTAACTTTATTCGGAGTTTTCAAAGACCAATTCCCCTCCCCCACATCCCGCTTCCCCATTGCAAAAAAAGACACAGAAGTGCAAACTGGGAGGCAGATTTTGGAAAAATGCTGAAGCAACAGGGTTGTTGTCATGGATTACTTCAACATCCCTAATATTGGGTGGAATCTCCTTAGTTCAAGTACTTTGAATAGAGCAGTTTCTTTTCAGATGTGTCCAGGAACGATTCCTGATTCGATATGTGGATTGGCCGACTAGAGGCAGACCACACCGGATTTGGTGCTTGACAATGAACCAGTCGAGATGTCAAATCTCTCAGTTAGCAGACTGAAGGATTTAATAGGTCATTCTTGTGTGAGAATGTGTGCAATATGGAAGATGTAAAGATTATTGAAGATTGAACAGGCCCCCGCATGGCCAAGATCAGTATAAATGACATATGATGCGAAAACATGCAGTTATCCAATTTGTTGGAGAGATTGGTGTGCAGTATATTTCTTACATCGTAAAATGTTGGAAACTACAGATGTTCATTAAACCCAAGGTGTCCTGGTCTATCAAGAGCTGACATTAAAATTACAGGTGCAGCAAGCTATTTTGGAAGCCAGGGGAATGATAACTTTTATTGTGAGAGGATTTAAATGCAAAATATCTTGCTGCAGTTGAATAGAAGCTTGACAAGGGGAAGAGCTGCACTCTGTTCATCCTATCCACACCCCTCATGCTCTCAAATACCTTGATCCAGAGCTCCTCCCAGCCTTCTCTGCTTCAAAAAAAATCCTTTTATTATAGTTTGAGTACTCTCTTGTCGTGTTAATTAAGAAAAGCATTACCTGATATGTCATCAGTGTTGAGTTTCATCAGACATTAACGTGGCCCCCTGAAAAATCTGTTTATTTTCTCATGTAGCCTAACACGTTCCTCCTCATTGTGAACTTTCTAACTATTCTTTCTGTCATCCACAACATTGCTTACCATTCCCGCAAACTCCATCCCTCACGTACATTTCCTTATCATTTATGAAGCTCACAAATAAGCCTTGGTTTTCTACCTGTTCAGCAGATGTTATACATTGAAGAAGAATTGAGAATCGTAGTTTCTTGTCTTTCCTATTGTGATGAACTGACAGCGTGATGCAGTTGAGGCCTTTTTATGAGGAAGTCACAATTTTACTTTGGACATGAAGCTGAATTATCCTTTTATACTATGCTCCTCTATATGTTTTATTCGTAAGGCTTGCATGTAATTTACACTGAACTAGGTACAGGTGACTTGCACTGCAAATGTTTTTGTTTTATATGGATCTGCATAATGATCTTTATAACATTCCCAGCAATAGTCAGAGCTGCAAGGAATTTTTCGTGAGCAGGATGGAAACAGACCCATCAGGTTGTTTGGAAGAGCGAGACTAATAAGAATACAGGTTCAATTGAATTCTACATGATTGACATAGTGTTGGAGATCAATTCATATTCAAGTTTACCTTGAATTGGAAACAAATGATTAGAACATACGGCTCCAGGGATTGCAGGCATAGTTAAAGATTTGTTATAAGGGTTTCTAAACTTAATATAGTCATTATAGCTTACTTATATAAGATAATTGAACACGTTTTGTTTTATTAACATTCAACAACAACCACAAGATAACAAAAAGAAGCAAACAAAATCGAGATTTTTTTTCCAAATGCCTTTTTTACCGAACTTTCTAAGGGTGGTCTAAAATGAAATTCGAAAAGTCTGTATGTGTTTTAAAAGTTCATTTTTTTTTTAAATTAAACTGCAAAACTCTTTTTGTTTCGAAAAACCGAAGTTTCTTTTCTCAAATAAGAAGTTGTGCTTTCATTATGGATACACATACTCAGCTCTGTAGGAGACATCTTTCTTCAAGGAATTTATTGAAGAGGAATTTTTTTATTTAGTTAATTAGCTAAACGGTTGGTTTAATTTAATGATTACATGTATATGCATATATACTTGTAAATGCATCCCATTTCATCATGACATGTAATATTAGTAATAGTAACATATTAAAGCCACATATAAGGTACAGAAAAGATGGCTGAAGGATTTAGAAAGTTGTTACGCAGCAAAAACAATCAGACAGATGGGAGATTCTCAGAAAAGTTAAGAAGATCGTTGAAAAGTCTTCGGTGGCTACTCCTCTATCAAACAGATATTCAGTCTTTGCAACTGTTGAAGGTGGTCGTCCCTCTGAGGAAAATGGATTCTGCATCATTTGTTCGACACTTGGAACGATTCCTATGTTCAGCAGCGTTTGGCAAGATTTAGTAGAAACGTTGCTACAGGGGAGTCTTCTGTCAGGGATATCAATAGGACATTCTGGGGCAGTGAGCATAAATTTAGAATAGATTGCTGGTTTTCCGGTGCGAGGTTTAAGAACGTGTCCGAACGTTTCAAACATATTCCTAAAGGTGAGATCGTAAAGCCTGATCTTTTTTACATATTGGTAGGAATGACATGTTCAGGGAAAAGTGAAGGTGATAGATCAGAGGGAAAAGATTAAACCAGTGCATCTAAGAGGTGAGGTATACGACTAAACAAAATTCTTAGTGAAGTCCTTTATTTCTGATTTACTCCCAATGCAAAACTCAACCGCGGGATGGAACAAAAGGTTATCGAGGAAAAGCAACAGCTGAAAAGCTAATGTGTTGTTCAAGAATTTAGGGTTTTGGGAAAATGGGATGTCATTTGGAATAGAAAAGGCCTGTTCAAAAACGATTGCTCGAATCTAAACTGGAAAGCGACCAATATCTGAGCAGGAAGATTTGCTCACTCTAGTAGGGAGACTTTATATTGATAGGGAAGGCAAGTGCCCGTATTCTAAGTGCCAGTATTAATGATAGGATTGGTGGAGAAGATTCTGAATGTAAGGAGAGTACGTCAATTAGAAAGGAAAGACGAGAGAGTCAGGGTATAGAGTAATTCTGGAGACCTAATCTACTTTTATTTCAATGAAAGGGGTTTTACAGGGAAGGCTAATGAACTCAGGACTTGTTTAAAAACATGACATTGGGACACCATAGCAATCACAGAGATTTGTCTGCGACATGTTCAAGAGTGGCAATCCAATGTTCCAGGTGCTAGTTGTTATGAGAAGGATAGAAACGGATTAATGGGTTGGGGGCTGGAGTTTTTGATTAAGGAATAAATTATTGCTAAAACTAGGCAAGCTATTGTTGAAAACTGGTCCAGTAAAAATATCAGGGTATAAATTAAAAATTAAGAAGTAACGATCACTTTGCCATGTTTGGACTATATTCTCATTTCTGAGAAATATACCGGCAGAACTTTAAAAAGAAGAAACTGAAGATCACATGGATGGGATTGTACTATATGCTCACAACAGTAAGAAAGTAATTGAAAAACAAATATCGAGGAAGATCTCAGATATATGTAAGCATAATGAGGTTGTACTAATGGAGGAATTTAATTTCCTCAGCGTTGACTGGGACTAACAACATGCTAATGGTATGGATGATGAAGCATTTGATAAATGTGTTCAAGAACTTATTTCTTTATCATTATGTAAATGTTCCTCGGAGAAAAGGAACAAATTTCGATCTTCATTTGACAGTAAGGCTGGACGGGTAAGTTAAGTAAAAGTAGGGCAGCACTTTGGATCTTGCGATCGTGATTCCATTAATTTGAAGATGGTTTTTCAACTAATAAGCCTTTCATTAAACAAATCATTTTTATAATTGGAGTACAACAATTTTTAATGGCATGAGACAGGGAGAGTGAAATGTTGATTGCAGTAGACTGTTCGCAGGGAAAAGGATCTCTGAAAGGTTAAAGGCGTTCAGCAGTGTGACGACGAGAGTACAGAGACATTATATTACTGGTAGAGTGAAGGTTAAGGCTGGAAAGATTAAGGGTTTAGTTTAGAGTGATGCTGGAAAATGACAGCAGTTAGGCAGCACCTGAGGAGAAGGAAAACCAATGTTTTGGGCAAAATCCATTCATCAGGAATGGAGGCAGGGAGCCTCCAGAGAGGAGAGATAAATGGAGCGGGGGGACGGACTGTGGAGAAGGTAGCAAAGAGTATATGAGGTGAATGGGGATGGGGATGGAGTTGATAGGACAGAGAGGAGGTTGGGGGAATTTAACAAAAAATACATTTTTTGGACGTGTGTATGAAGGACATAGATCAGAGGGGGGTGGAGCGGATAGGTGGGAAGGGAGATCGGCAGATAGGGCAGGCTAGGAGGAGAGTGCTAAGCTGGAAGTTTAGAACTGGGGTAAGTTTGGCGGAGGGGAAAGAGGAAACTGGTGAAGTCCACATTGATGCTTTTGGGCTGAAGTGTTCCGAGGCAGAAGATGAGGCGTTCTTCCTGCAGGCGTCGGGTGGTGGGGGAGCGGCGATGGAGAAGGCTCAGGATCTGCGTGTATTCGTTAGAGTGGGAGCGGGAGTTGAAA
>NW_025214310.1:1717-14908 GCF_004010195.1 Chiloscyllium plagiosum | reverse complement strand
TGGGAGGAAACCGGAGCACCCGGAGGAAACCCACGCAGACACGGGGAGAACATGCAAACTCCACACAGTCAGTCGCCTGAGGCGGGAATTGAACCCGGGTCTCTGACGCTGTGAGGCAGCAGTGCTAACCACTGTGCCACCGTGCCGCCCATTTCTTACCTGTGTCTGTTTTTTAAATTTGAATATGCTGATCAGATAGAAGCAATCTCCCTGACGCACTAAACATGGGTTTTAAAGAACAAGGTTATTGTACATGTCACATTTGTCTTTGGACTGAAGTCACAAAGTTTAAGTCTTATTGCAGTAATCCAATAAGCTGTTTTCAGATGTTTGTGACTTTACATTAAAATTCCTGAAGCACTTTGGGTGTTGAATATACAAAATTACCTTCTAAGTGCAATAAGATCAATGTCCAGACAAATCCACAGTTCCTGTGTATGGTCAGGGCAAATATGCTCCATGATAATCTATTGTTTGGCAATGTTTTGGAGGAGGGGAGATTAGCATAGTAAAAATCTCTTGACTGCGTGTCTTTTTTGTGGAGCTTGTGGGGGTTCAGTTGTTACAGCATTGTACATGGACAACAGAGCAGAATCATCCAGCCTGCTGAAAGGAATCATCCATCATTCTTCCTCAGAACGAACTTCACTCGAGCAATTCCTGATGGGGGATTAGACCAATTGCCAAAATTGTCAATATCCATTCCACTCCAGCTTTTATTGTGAACTGAAAGTAACATACTGAAAGAAGTTAACAGGAATTGTTTGTACAGTGATTGCCTTTGATGTCTGTCTCCATGGATACTAATTGTGTCACTGGAGGGTTTACCTCTTCGATTAGTAAGGGGCTTCTTTCGAAGTGTTATCTTATTGTAGCAGCAGATGCATCACCTCAGACACTAACAGCGTTCAGCAGTTGCAGTGATCGGGAGAAGAAAATTCAAAATCTAATAACTTTAGACTGGAAAGTTACAATAGCATATCAGATTCTGAAAACGATAGACTGCAATGTTAGAACAATGAACAGGAGTCTATCCGAGTGCCTTTACTATTTATCCTTGTCAAGGTTATCATTACCATTTCGAATATACGGTGTGCTGCTGATTATTCAGGCGGGTTACTATCTCATCCTCGCCATTATTGGTGTACCAGGTAAGTCTCTCCATTTCTTTCCATTTATTAATCCCGATAAACTATGGTGAACTTCATTGTTAGTTACATTATCTATACTTGGCAAAGACGGAAACTGTTGTGCTCAGCTTTAATTACGACCTCCATTCATTTCCCACATACTTCAGACCTCCCCCCTCAACTCGGAAACATCTGAAAACAAGACTGTTCACACTCTCGAGATCAATTTTTGCCCTGAATTGATTTATTACTCGGTATTCTCTCCATTAATAAACCTATCCACTATCTGATCCATCATATCCCCAGTTTTCATCTCTGTGCCAATGCTGTTGCGAAATAAACCATGATCTATGCCTTGGTAAAATTCAGACATTACGGTTCCAGCTCTATTTTGAGCATCTTTCAGTTACAAATGTTTCGATCACACACTTGTTCTTGAGTCTAAAATAACTTCATGATGGGGACATTGTGTCAGAGTCGTAACACCGCTGGACATGTAATTCACAGCCATTTGAAACACTTTGTAAAGTTATTACACGAAAAACACTGTATTAAATCCTACCAGAGGTTATTCCAGAGCATAAATTCATATGACACAGATTGGAAATAAAAGCGAACTTTACTAATGCAATCGTAACTCGGCCAGCATTTTGTTTATAAACTTTTCTATTTCACTGATGTCCTTGAAATTTAACATTATAAGGTGGTTTGGCTTAAGAGTGAATTCTGACCGACAACCATGTGTTTGGCACTGTACTGCCATAAGGAATGGCCTCACAGTAAGGGGAAATCAGTGAGGTCAACAAATGCTGCCGTTTTCATCGTTGCAAACATCCCATGCAATAACAAAATTAAAGTTTAAACAAACAAGGAATGATGCTCGCTCTCAGAAACAAAAAGATCAAGAAAGTGCCAGAGAAACTGAGCATACAAGGAAGCCTCGGGTAGACAGCAAGACACAATTGGCATTTGCAGTACACTGACCATATGTCAGCACTGAATACAGCTGTAAAATAATTTGTTTAATGCTGGTAACAGGGATCTCTGCTGCAATGAGGAGAAGGAGTGAGTTGAACTGATAGAGAAAGAGAAATAGATGAAAAAAAAAACACATAAAGCGGTTCTCGAAGATCAGCTGGAATGGAACGAAAAAAAAAACAGATTAATCTAATTTGTTTTTCTCTTGTTCCCATATTGATGAATGTCATGAACATGCAGGGGAGACATCAAATTCCCGATCGAGTTAGTGTAATAACCGCCTTTCACTCATTAAAAGAATGCTGGGCCAGCATTTAATTCCCTTTTCCCATTGTCCGCGAGAAGGTGTCGATGAGCTGCCTTCCTGACCCACCACCGTCCGTGGGCTGGAAGGAGTCAGTGCTTAGGTCCGTCCAGGTTAATTTCTTTGAGACTTTGTCGTGAGTCATACAACTGAGTGGTTGTTTTGGCCATTTCAAACGGCACTGGAGAGTCAAGCACATAGCACTGGGTCTGGACTCACGTGTAAATCGACCAGGTGACGACAGCAGATTTCCTTTCCTTCCTGAAGGACATTAGAGTGTCAGGTAGGATTCTCGGACTTTTGAGAATGGTTTTATAGTACGCTTTGATACTTAATTCCTGTTACTTTAAAAATCGAATTAAAATTCCACCAATTGCCATGGTTGGATTCGAATCTGATCTCTGCACCATGACCTGGTTCGCTGGATTAATAATCCTGATGGAAAAGAGCGAGGTCATTGCTTCCCCAGCATCTCCAAGCAGCTCCATTGTCGATAATGGATGTTGCAGTTGACATGGCTGCGTTTGAAGCACAGCTGTTTGCAAGGCAAAGAAATATTTTGGCAAAAAACACCATCCTACTTAATTTTGCATATATTAGAAGGTTTGAGGATCAGAAGAGCACTTACCGAAAATGAGCTGGATGTCCTTCGTCATGAGTTATTAACAGATTTCATATCTGACAGCAAATACTCAGCACAGGGAATCGGGTGCAGTCCATCATTGCAAATTGTTTAAAGTGAAACAGTGAAGACGTCTTTATGTAGTAGTCGAGTGCTGTTCAGAAAGTACTTTGGGCACTGTGTACAGTTTGTCCGTCATTCATAAGGAATGGTCTCCTTGCCACAGAGAGACAATGTAAAGGGGTTTCCCGAGATTAATCCCTGCGGTAATAATACCATGAGGAGAGTGTGAAGGAAATACTTTTTATCGATACAAAAGAAGAAAAGGTGATTGCATTCAAACTTGAGGGTTAAAACCAACAGAAAAATATCAAAACAAAACATGGATTATGAGAAATATAACGTGTTTTCCCGTGATGCATGTTTTCACATTTGGACAAATACTTCGAAATGAAAGGATATGGAAGAAGTGCAGGGAAATGACTTGACTGCTTATTCTTATGAGTAACAATGAACAGGTAGGGGCTGGAAGAACACAGTGTGCCAGGCAATATTGAGATTGACAACTTTAAATGACATCCGTTCCAACCCCCAACTCCCTTGCCGGCCCCTTCCCCACCCTTACATTCTGCGGACCAACCCTTCTTACAGCTACCAACCTATCATTCCACACATCGACTAACCGGGTGGTACCCTCTACATGTTTTCACCTATCCCCACCTCACCGCCTTGCCTCCTCCTCACTCGCCCTGCCTTTTTTTCCTTTGCGTCCTTACACCTACCCCTCAGTACGGAAGAAAGTGATACCAAGGTGTTGACTTCTCCACGTCCTGATGCTGTCCGGCTTGTTGTGTATTTCCAGCTTCCTGGGTGTCTAATTTCGATTCCAACATCTGTAGTGTTCCATTTTAATCTCTTCTTGAATAATAGGCAAAAGGGAGTGAATGGGCTGTTCCTCTTCTTATCTAATATTTTTGATGAGCTTAATGGATTTCTAATACTCCTGTGAAACAAGTTCGAGAAACTCAATGAGCTCCTGTTCTTTTTTTCATTGTGGAAATGTGCAGTGTCGAGCAGTACTATAACATATATGTTACCGACACGTTCACAGGACAAGCCTGAAAGTTGTCCAGGTTTTGATTCTTTAGCACTTGACGGGGTTACAATTTTTTTCTGTTTGATCTTCACTGAACATCCTCAGCTCAGACTGTATGCGGGAGGGAAGGACATTAATGAAGCAGCTGAAGATGTTTCACCGAGGAAGCTACCCTGAGGAATGTCCATAGTGATATCCAGAGTCTAAAAGGATGACATTCACCAGTCACATTGTACTCTGAATGACCCAAACAGTGATGAGGTTCCAAATGATTTCTGTTAAGTTGAATTTTTCTCATTCCAATCCTGCCGTGATATCAGGAATTGCCACTCTTACGCTGTGTTGATATATTTTGTTCAGGCCAAAAGGTTATGTGTGCGGAGGGTTTCCTTCTCTCAGAGGGTAGTGACAGTAGGTGCGTCTCCATCCCAGAGAGGTTGGGGAGATACATCACTGAAATGTCCATGGGCTGTGCCAACGCATTTTGACATATCAGAGGCGACAAAAAATTGGGCATGGATGAGAAATTGCGGCCGACTGAAGATCAGCCCCGATCCACTGAATGGAAGTGAGGCTTGAGGGGTTAAATAGCCTCCTGTTATTCCAGTATACCCATACTCCAGTCATTTTGTGTTCTCATCCAGTTTCTGTGTTACTGACATGAAACGGCTGAATGGACTCATACTGTTGCTGTGTGACAAGATACTGATGCTGAATAAAAGCAAATTACTGTGGATGCTGGAATCTGAAACCAAAAGAGAACATGCTGGAAAATCTCAGCAGGTCTGTCAGTATTTCTAAGGAGAGAAAAGAGCTGACGTGTCGAGTGTAACTGACCATTTGTCAGCGCTGTAAAAAAAAAGGGAGAAATAGGGACGTATTTGTTCTCGGTTGAGAGAAGGTGAGTCATGGCTCCAGAAGCAAAAGAAGCAATAAAGAGGTGATAATGACAGTAGATAGACAGATTACAGGGAGATTAGGAGCTGTGAATGACCAAGGCTGAAGCCAGTGCTATGTGACAAAATATGTGGGGGTTCGGGGTGGGGAGGGGGGGGGGAATGGGTGAAGTAGAGGCAAAATGGAAAACAGGGGAGAATGGTCGCAAAGGGGGAAGAGGAGAGGAAAAAGGTGATGAGAGTGGGGAGCGAGAGAAAGAGAGACAATCAAGAAATAAGAGGTACAGAATTGTGAAAAAATATTTTTAAAATAAATAAAACAAATGAAATAAAATTACGGACCAGAATGAAAACAGAGGAGTTGAAATGGGATAATCATCTGCATTTGTTGATTTCAATGTTGAGACTGACAGGCTGTAACTTACCTAGTCGGAATATGAGATGTTATTCTTCCAGTTTGCGCTGAGTTTCACTGGAACATTGCCGCAGGCCAAGGACTGACATGTGGGCATAGGAGCAGGATTGTGTGTCGAAGTGGCAAGCCACGGGAAGGTCCGCGACCTGATTGCGTACCCAATGAATGTGTTCAGAAAAGCAATCACCCATTCAGCGTTTTGTCTCTCCGAAGAAGAGGAGACCACATTGGGAGGAACGAATGCAATGGACCAAATTGAAAGAGGTCGAAGTGAAACGCTGCTTAATCTGAAATGAGTGCTTTGGGCCTTGGATGGTGAGCATGAAAGAGGTAAAGTGGCAGGTGTTGCACCTCCTGCAGTTGCATGGGAAGGAGAGGTGTTAGGTGTGATGGAGGAGTGAACTAGTTTGTCTCGGAGGGAATGATTTCTGCAGAATGCAGACAGGGGGAGGGAAGGTAAGATGTGTATAGTGGTGGTGTCGTGTTGGAGTTAGAGAAAATGGCGGAGGATTATTCTTTGCACGTGAAGGCCAGTGCTGCATGGCCGACTTTGGTAGAGAGGCTGAATGGCCTGATCCTGCAACTGTATATCAGGCTCCAGAGGTTGAACAGCCTCATCCTGTTCTGATGTACCTGAAATCCATATGGAATAAATCATCAGCCCCGAGAAAAAGTTAGGACTGCAGATGGTGGATATCAGAGGAGAAAATATTGACGCTGGAAAGGTACAGCAGGTCAGGCAGCATCTAAGAAGCAGGAGAATCGAAATTTCGGACATTCCAGATTAAGGGCTTACACCCAAAACGTCGATTCTTCTACTCTTCGGATGCTGCCTGACTTGCTGTGCTTCTCCTGATTCTCACTTTCCGACGACTAGTTCAGCAGGGCAATGGGAACCTGAGGTGTAGTTCCAGTGCACAGGAGGATGAGAGTAGGGAGAACAGGGACAGGATTTCACGGTCACAGGAATGTGGGGGCAGACAGCAAGCTGGTTTGAAGTGTGTCTACTTCAATGCCAGAAGTATCGCAAATATTGTCGGTGAACTTGCAGCATTAATAGGGACCTGGGAATTCGATGTTGTGGCTATTTAGGAGACATGTATAGGGCAGGGTGCGGAATGAATGCTGCAGGTTTCAGGGTTTAGATCTTTCATGAAGAATAGGCAAGGCGGCAAAACAGGGGTAGGTGTGGACGTGTTTGTAAAAATGGTATACTGGTGGCTGACAGAACTTATGACGAGGTCTTGTGTACTGAGGTAGTGTGGCCTGAGGTTAGAAAGAGGAGAGGCGAGGTCACACTGCTTGGAGTTTCTTATAGGCCTCCGCAGAGTTCCGGGGATGTGGAGGAGAGGTTTGGCAACATGATTCTGGGTAGGAATGAAAGGAATAGGTTGGGCAGTATGGGGCACTTTAACTTCCCCATCATTGACTGGAAATTCTACAATTCTCGTACGTCAGATGGATCAGTGTTTTGTCCAACGTGAACAGGAGGGTTTCCCGACACAGTATGTCGAAGGGCTGAAAGAGCGGAGGCCACACTGGATCTGGTGCTTGGTAATGAAGCAGGCCAGGTGTTTGCCTTAGTTGTAGGTCAGCACTTTGGAGATAGTGACCATAATTCAGTTACGTTTAGTTTAGCGATGGAAAGGGATAGGTACATAACACAGGTAAAAGTCATCGATGGGCCAAGGGCAATTATAATGCAATTAGGCCAGACTTAGGATGCATAGAATTGGGTATCAAAATTCAGGAGATGCAGACAATGGCAATGTGCAGCTGGTTGAAGGAACAGATATTGCGTATCCTTCATAGGTATTTCCCTGTCAGTCAGGGAGACAGTGCCAAGGTAAGGGAACCGTTGTTTCCTGCAGAAATTGCATCTCTTCGAAAGCAGAAGAATGATGCTTATGTGTTGATGAGTCGAGATGCTTCAGATGAGGCGGTGCAGAATTACAGTTCACCAAAGAAGGATTTGAAGAGAGAGTTAAGAACAAAGAGAGGACACGAGCAGTCTTTAGCAAATAGAATAGAGGAGAACCCTAATGCTTTCTACAGGTATGTGAGGAATAAAAGGACGATTCGGGTAGGAATAGGGCCAGTCAAAGACAGCAGTGGGAAGTTGAGTGTGGGCCCTGTTGAGATCGGACAGGTGCTAAACGAACATTTCTCATCGGTGTTCATTCAGGAAAGTGAGAATATTGTTGAGGGGAAGAATGAGACAGAGATATTAGACTAGAAAGGATCGAGGTTAGTTACAAAGAGATGTTTTCAATACTAGAAGGAGTGAAAGTAGATAAGTCCCCTCGGCCGGATGGGATGTATTCGAGGATTCTCTGGGAAGCTAGGGAGGAGATTGCAGAGCCTTTGGCTTTGATACGTGAGTCGTCATTTTCTACGGGTTTAGTACCAGAGGACTGGGGGACAAATGTTATGTCCTTGTTCAAGAAGGGCAGTAGAGATAACCCAGGAAATTATAGACCAGAGAGCCCTAATTCGTTTGTAGGAACAGTTTTGTAAATTATTATAAGAGATAGGATTTCTAACAATCTAGCAAGCAACAATTTGATTTCAAATGTTCAACATTGTTTCGTCAAGGGCAGGCGGTGTTTCACAAACCTCAATGAGTTTTTTGTGTAGGTGACCCAGCGTGTAGATGAGGGTAGGCTATTGACGTGGCATGCATGAACTTCAGTCAAGTCTTTGATAATATTCCACATGGTAGGCCTTTGGATAAAATGTAGAGGCATGAGACTGAGGGTGATTTAGCAGTTTGGATTAGAAACTGGCTTTCTGAAAGAAGGCAGCGTGTGGTGGTTGATAGAACATATTCAACCTGGAGTCCGGTAACTAATATTGTGCCACAAGGTTCTGTTTTGGGACCGCTGCTGCTTGTCATTTTTATAAATGACTTAGACGCAGGCATAGGTGGATGGATCAGTAAATTTGCAGCTGACAATAAAGTCCTTGGAGTAGTAGACAGTTCGGAAGAATGTTCCAGATTGCAGGGGGACTTCGAGAAACTGCAGATTTGGGCTGAGAGGTGGCAAATGGAGTTCCATGCAGCGAAGTGTGAAATGATTCTCGTTGGGAAGAAGAACAGGAAGGCAGAATACTTGGTCAATGGAAATATTCTTGGCAGTATGGATGTACATAGATCCCTGAAAGTTACCACCCAGGTTGTTAGTGCTATTAAGAAGGCATATGGTGTCTTCGCTTTCATTGGTAGATGTATTGAGTTCTGGAGCCGCAATATCATGCCGGAAATATTGAAAACGCTAGTGCGGCTGCACTTGGAATACAATGGACAAAACTCGTTGCCAAATTTCAGGAAGGATATGGAAAGCGTCGAAAAAGGTGCAGAGAAGATTTAACAGGATGTTGACTGGTCTGGATGGAAGTTCTTATGAGGAACAGCTGAGGGACTTGGGTTTGTTCTCATTGGAAAGAAGAAGGCGAGCAGGGGATTTATGAGAGACATACAAGATGAGCAGAGCATTAGATAGGGTATACTGTGAAAGTCTTTTTTCCAAGGTTGATGACGTCATAACTGCACATTGAGGCGTGATAGATTTAAGACAGATGACGGAGGTAGGTTCTTTACTTAGAGAGTGGTAGGGGAGTGGAAACCCTACCTGCTGATGCAGTTAACTCAGCCAAATTAGGGAAATTTAAACAATCCTTGGATAAACACATGGATGGTTTTTAGATTAGATTAGATTACTTACAGTGTGGCAACAGGCCCTTCGGCCCATCAAGTCCACACTTCCCCGCTAAAGCGCAACCCACCCATACCCCTACATTTACCCCTTACCTAACACTACGGGCAATTTAGCATGGCCAATTCACCTGACCTGCACATCTTAGGACTGTGGGAGAAAACCGGAGCACCCGGAAGAAACCCACGCAGATACGCGGAGAACATGCAAACTCCACACAGTCAGTCGCCTGAGCGGGAATTGAACCCGAGTCTCTGGTGCTGTGAGGCAGCAGTGCTAACCACTGTGCCACCGCGCAGTGAGAATAGTTCACATGTCGGCGCAACATTGAGGGCCTAAGGGCCTGTGCTAAACTGTATTGTTCTATGTTCGATGTTGTACCGTCCAACCCTCGTCAGGCTTCCAGCTCAAATCATCAAAGTAAATTTAATAATAAAAACTTTAGGCGTGAACCTTCATGCACAAAGCCATGTTTACTGTTCCTAATCAAGCCCTTTCATTACAAATGCATGTATTGGAGAAAGTGAGGACTGCAGATACTGGAGATCAGAGCTGAAAAATGTGTTTCTGGAAATGCGCAGCTGGTCAGGCAGCATCCGAGGAGTAGGAGAACAGACGTTTCGGGCATCAGCCCGAAATGTCGATTCTTCTACTCCTAGGATGCTGCCGGATTTGCTGCGCTTTTCCAGCAATACATTTTTCAGCAAATACATGTGTATCCTATTCTGGAGAATCTCCTCAATTAACTCACCTACCACAGATAATCTTAGTCGTCTATATTTTCAGCTTTTTTTCCCAATCCTTCTTGAATAAGTGCACATGTGCTATCCACGAATCTTCCGCGATGGCTCCTGTGGTTAATGATGATCTGAATTATCAGCCAGGGACCCAGTAAATGCTTCTCTAGTCTCTTGCACTGTTCTTGTCTTTATCTAGTAAGGACCGTGAGATTTATCCATCTTCATACATTGTAGAAAGTCCAACACATTTTCTACTGTGATATGGAATGTCTCTAAGATATCACAACTAACTTCCCCAAATTTTCAACTTTTCCTGTCTTTCTCCACGGTAAACATAGAGGAGAAACATTCGTTGAGGCCCTCTCCCATCTCCTACGTATCCACACAGACATGTCCAATTTGGTTCTGAAGGCGTCCCATTCTCTCTCTTGCTATTTTCTTGCTCTAATATACGTAAGATATCTCTTGGATTGATCCGAAACTGATCCACATGGGCGACCGTGCCCTCCAGCGCATCTTCTCCATTTCACACATCTCCACTCGCAACAAGAATGGAATACCCACCCCGTCCTCCTCTTCCATCCAATCAACCTGCGGATGCAGCGCGTCATCCTCCGCCATTTCCGCCACTTACGAACAGACCATACCATCAGGTATATGTCTCCCTGCCCACACGTATCTGCATTCCCTCCCTGACCCCCTTGTCAGTTCCGAGCCACCCCCCCACCACCAACACGCCCTCCACTCCCAGCACCTCCCCCTTCAACCGTAAGACGTGTTACCCGTCCCCCACAATTCTGCCCACGGCTCTAAAGGGTCCGTCACACATCTGACAGAGATGCACCTATACATTCGCACATGTCATCTACTATGCCCGTCTCTCTCGATGTGGTGACCTCTACATTCAGGAGACAGGACAACAAAACGTGGAATTTTCCAGTGAACATCTCGGGAACACACGTATCAAATAACCCCACCACCCTGTGGTCAGACACTTTGAAGCCCTTCCCACTCCGCCAAAGACACACATGTACTGGGCCTTCTCCACCACCAAACCCTAAACACCTGACACCTGGTGAAAGAACGCCTCATCTTCCACCTTAAAACTCTCCAACCATATGTAATCAATGTGGATTTCATCAGCTTTCTCATTTCTCCACTCATCATATTGTCCGAAATCAAACCCTCTAACTCAGCAATGCCCTATCGAAGAACTGCCCTCCCTGGCTCTCTTTCGTCTCACATATAAGCTCTACTCTTCTCGACAACTGATCACCTTCACCCCACTGTCATCTATCTTTCGCATTTCTAGCTATCTTCTGCCCAACCCCACAATCCTCGTACTTATCTCGCAGCCCCCTTGGGCCTCAAGCCTAATTCCTGTTGAAGAGCTTGTGCTTGAAACATCGATTCCTCTGCTCTTCAGATGCTGCCAAACCAGCAGTGCTCTTTCAGCACCACTCTTCGACTCACCTCTCAGCAATGGGCAAAGTGCAGTCTGAATTTGCTGAAGAGTCCGAGTCGAAAACTATGCCTCTGGAAAAGCACGAGAGTCAGGCAGCATCCAGGGAGAACAATTCTTCGCGTCTTAGGCATAAGCCTTTATCATAAAAGCATTCCTGTCTTCCCATTATTTTCCATTTCATGATTCAATGGGATTAGGAACGATACTTGTTCAAGAATGGCAGAACTGTATATAGCAGTGAAATGGAAAGCAGTTTATCAGTTGCTTGAACTGAGCTTATGGAGTTGACAAGTTGAGTTGAAGTACAAACATAACGATAAATAAATCCCCTGGTCAATTTTGGGCACAGTGCAGATTTCTAGCGATTACTACAGGAAGCGAGGAAAGAGATTGCTGCGCCTTTCTCAATTATCTTTGTTTCCTCACTGACAACTGCAACAGTGCCAGGTGTGTGGAGGTGGATAAATGCCATTTCCTTGTTCAGAAAAAAAGGAATAGGAATAATCATGGGAATAACAGACGTGTTGGTCCTACGTCAGTCATTGGCAAATTATTGGAGTGAATTCTGAGAGTCAGTATTTATAATTACTTTCAAAACCACAGTTTGATTAGTCATAGTCAGCATGGCTTTGTGAAGGGCAGGTCATGTCTCCCTAAATATGTTGAATTCTTTGAGGATGTGAAAAAACACATTATTGATGGCAGAGCAGTGGATGTGGTGTACATGGATTTTAGCAAGACGTTTGCTAAGGTTTCCGTGGTTGGCTCATTCAGAAAGTAAGGCGGCATGGGATACAGGGAAATCTGGCTGTCTGGATGCAGAATTGGCTGGCCCATAGAAGACAGGGGGTGAAGTAGATGGAAAGTATTCAGCCTGGAGATCAGTGACCAGTGGTGTCCCACAGCGATCAGTTTTGGGACCTCTACTTCTTGTAAATTTGCTAAGTGACTTGGATGAGGAACTGGAAGTGTGGGTAGTAAGTTTGTCGATGATACGAAGGTTAGTGGAGTTGTGGGTAGTGAAGAGGGCGATTGCAGGTTGTAATGGGACATTGACCGGATGCAGAACTGGATTGATAAGTGGGAGTTGGGATTCAACCAGGAAAAGTTTGAAGCGATTTGTTTTGAATGGTCGAATTTGAATGCAGAATACGGGGATAAATGCAGGATTCTTTGAGGTGTGGAGGAACGTAGGCATCTTGTGGTCCATGTACATAGATCATTTAGAGTTGCCACTCAAGTTTATAAGGTATTAAGAAGGCCGATGTTGTTTTGGCTTTAATTAGCAGGGGGATTGTGTTTGAAAGCCGCGTTGTTATGCTGCAGCTCTTTCGAACCTTGGTTACATCTCACTTGGAATATTGTGTTCAGTTCTGACGCCTCATTTTACGAAAAATGTAGAAGTTTTAGAGAGCGTGCAGAGGATAGTTAACAGGATACTGCCTGGACTGGTGGGCATGTCTTATGAAGAAACGTTGAGGGAGCTAGTGTTTTTCACATTGGAGAAAAGAAGGATGAGATGTGACTTGAGAGCGTGTATGAGATGTTGAGAGTCATAGATAGAGTATTTAGCCAAGACTTTTTTCCAGGGCATACATGTCTATCAAGAGTGGGCATAACTTTAAGGTGCTTGGAGGAATTTTTAGGGGAGATATCGGATTTGGTTCTTTAAGAGTTGGTGGGTGCGTGGATTGTACCACTGACAGTCCAGTCGAGTCATATACATTAGAGACATTTAAGCGATTGCTGGATAGGCACATGGAAGGTATTGCAATGAAGGATATGTAGGGTAGTCTGAATTTAGGGTAGGACAAAAGGCCGGCACAACA
>NW_025214310.1:0-736 GCF_004010195.1 Chiloscyllium plagiosum | reverse complement strand
ACTAGGACCCGTGGACACAGCCTTAGAATTAGAGGGGGTAAATTCAGAACAGAAATGCGGAGACATTTCCTCAGCCAGAGAGTGGTGGGCCTGTGGAATTCATTGCCGTAGAGTGCAGTGGAGGCCGGGACGCTAAACATCTTCAAGGCAGAGATTGATAAATTCTTGATGTCACAAAGAATTAAGAGCTACGGGGAGAATGTGGGTAAGTGGAGTTGAAATGCCCATCAGCCATGATTGAATGGCGGAGTGGACTCGATGGGCCGAATGGCCTTACTTCCACTCCTATGTCTTATGGTCTTATGGTCTTAAACGTTTTCCAACTACTGTATGCGGTAGCCTCCACAAAATATGGGACAAATGTAATATGGCCAATTGCAATACCATCAGCCTTCTCTAGAACAAGGAGTTTTAACAGGGCTGTTAAGGGACACTTACACAGCAATTATCTGCTTACTGATGCTCAGTTTGGGTTTTGCCAGGATCAAAGCACTCCAGGCTTCACTACAGCATTGTCCCAGTATGGGCAGAATGGTTGAATTGCAAAACTAGGGAGACAATAAATGCCCTTGAAATTGTAGCAGTTTTTGTTCAACACTGGGAGCTACAACTCAGTCTCTGGGTGTAATGAAGGGTATATGGCAGAACACTGTGGTTGAAGTTAGCCGATACAGTCTTGGGAACATTGGTAAAGAAAGAGAGATCAGGAGCAGTTCACTGATAGGCTTTTGTCCAG
>NW_025214309.1:21194-41440 GCF_004010195.1 Chiloscyllium plagiosum | reverse complement strand
GAAATGACAGAATTAGTATCGTTATATGAAAAATCAGGATAAATTAGTGTCGGAATATGAGGAAATGGGAGAATAAATATAGAGGTATGAGTAAATGGGGCTGCAACAAGATCTCACGGCTCTTAAACTCAATCCCCCTGTTAATGAAAGCAAAAACACCATATCCTTTCTTAACAACCCTGTCCACCTGTGTGGAAATGTTAAGGGATCTATGTACATGCACACCAAGATCCTGCTGTTCCTCCACACTGCCAAGAATGCTGCCTTTAGTCCTGTACTCAACTTTCAATTTCGATCTTCCAAAATGCATCACCTCGCATTTATCCAGTTTGAATTCCATCTACTACCTCTCAGCCCATCTCTGCATCCTGGCAATGTCATGCGGCAGCCTGCAACAGTCCTGCATACTGTCAATGATACCTCCACCCTTTGTGTCATCTACAAACTTCCTAACCCATCCTTCAATCTCCTCATCCAAGTCGTTTATAAAAATTACAAAGAGTAGAGGCCCAAGAACAGACCCCGTGGAACACCATTGACCACTGACTTCCAGACAGAATACTTTCCTTCCACTATCACTCGCTCTCTTCTGTCGACCAGCCAACTCTTTCTCCAGACAGCTAAATTTCCCTGTATCCCGTTCCTCCTGACCTTCTGAACGAGCCTACCATGGGGAATCTTATCAAATGCCTTGCTGAAGTCCAGATACACAATATCCACTGCTCGACCCTCATCAACTTTTCTAGTAACATCCTCAAAGAACTCAATAAGATTTGTGAGGCATGACCTTCCCCTCACAAAGCTGTGCTGACTGCATGAAATCAAGCCATGCTCTTCCAGATGGTCATAAATCCTATCCCGCAGAATCCTTTCTAACACCTTGCAGAGACTAACTGATTTGTAAACATCAGCTTCCTCAATCTATCTGTTGCAGCATGATTACCTGCTCCTCAATGGTTTCATTCACTACAAAGTCCTTTTCTTTCGTAAAGACAGAAGCAAATACCTCATTTAGGGCTTCCCCTACCTCCTCAGACTCGATACACAAGTTCCCTATGCTAGCCCTGATCGGCCCGACTCTTTCTTTGATCATTCTCTTATTCCTCACATATGTGCAAAATGCCTTTAGATTCTCCCTCATCATTCCTGCCAAGCCTTTTTCCTGCCCCCTTCTGGCTCTCCTCAGACCTTTTTTGAGCACCTTCTTCGCCTGCCTGTAATCCTTTAGAGCTAAGCAAGACCCTTGCTTCCTTCAACTTACGTAAGTTGCCTTCTTTCTTTTGACGACAAGCATCTCCGCTCTCATCATCCAAGGTTCCTTTATCTTACCCCTTCTTGCCTGTTTCAGAGGAACACATTTCTGCATCACTCGCAACAACTGTTCTTTAAACAGTCTCCACATGTCTATAGTGCCCTTTCCACGGAACAATTGCTCCCATTCCATGCTTCGCAACGCAGTATGATAGTATCATAGTTTCCTTTTCCCCAATTAAATATCCTCCCATTGTGCCTGCTTCTCTCCTTCTCCATGGCTGTGTAGAATATGAGGCAGTTGTGGTCACCATCACCAAAATGCTCTCCCACCGCAAGATCTGACACCTGCCTCCAGCTCATTGCCGAGCAACAAATCCAAAATGGTCTCTCTCTTCGTCGGCCTGTCAACTTAATGAGTTAGGAAACCCTCCTGAACACATCTTACAAAAACAGCTCCTTCCAAACCATCTGCTGGAATGAGGTTCCAATCAATCTTGGGAAAGTTACAACTACCCTATTACATTCACACTTTTCCAAAATCTGCCGACCTATGCTTTCTTCAATCTCCCTGCTTCTATTGGGGGGCCTGTATTTAACCCCTAATGAGGTGATTGCTGCCTTACTGTTCCTAATTTCCACCCATACTGACTCAGTAGGCAGACTTTCCTCGATAATGTTAACTTCTGTAGCTGTGATACCCTCTCTGACGAGCAGTGCTACACCCCCTCCTCTTTTTACCTCCTCCCTATTATTTTTAAATGTTCTAATGCCTGGAACATCCATCAACCATTCCTGCCCCTGAGAAACCCATGTCTCTGTTATGGCCACAACATCATAGCTCTAAGCTCATCACTTTTCTTTACATTTCCCCAGTATTACCGAGCACAGTGACTCCGTTTTAGGGGAGGGGGCGGTGACGGGGAATGGTGTCTCAGTGGTTAGCATGGTTGGTTCACAGTACCAGGGACCCGGATTGAGGGACAGGAGGAGGGTGAGGGGGGCATGGTGTCTCAGTGGTTAGCACGGCTGTCTCACAGTACCAGGTACCTGGTTTGGGGGGAGAGAGAGGGGGCATAGTGTCTCAGTGGTTAGCACGGGTGTCTCACAGTACCAGGAACCCGGTTGGAGGGATGGGGATGGGGAGTTGGGACATGGTGCCTCAGTGGTTAACACAGCTGTCTCAAAGTACCAGGTAATCGGTTTGAGGGGAGGGGAGGGGGGCATGGTGTCTCAGTGGTTAACACAGCTGTCTCAAAGTACTAGGGACGCGGTTTGAGGGGAGGTGAGTGGGGCATGGTGTCTCAGTGGTGAGCCCGGCTGTCTCACAGTACAGGGACCTGGTTTTGGGGAAGGGGGACCTGGTGTCTCAGTGGGTAGCACGGCTGTCCCACAGTCCCAGGGACCCGGTTGGGGGGGAAGGGGAGGGGAGAGTATAGTGTCTCAGTGGTTACCACGGCTGTCTCACAGTACTAGGGACCCGGTTTGGGAGGAATAGGGTGGGGGCATTGTGTCTCAGTGGTTAACATGGCTGTCTCACAGTACCTAGGACCCGGTGTGGGTGAGAGGGGGTGGGAGTCATGGTGTCTCAGCGGTTAACACTGCTGTCCCACAAAATCAGAGACCTGGTTTAGCGGGGAGGGGACCATGGTGTCTCAGTGGTTAGTACGGCTGTCTCACGGTCCCATAGACCCGGTTTGGGTGGGAGGGGAAGAGGGGCATGTTGTGTTAGTGGTTAGCAAGGCTGTCTCACAGCACCAAGGACCCGGTTTGGGGGGGAGCGGGAGGGGGTTGGTGTCTCAGTGGTTAGCACGGCTGTCTCACAGTACCAGGGACCAGGTTTGAGAGGGAGGGGGAGGAGGACATGGTGTCTCAGTGGTTAGCACGGCTGTCTCACAGTACCAGGGACCCGGTTTTGGTGGAGGGGGAGAGGGGCATGATGTCTCAGTGGTTAGCACAGCTGTCTCACTGTACCTGGGACTCGGTTTGTGGGGAGGGGGAAGGCGCTGGTGTCGCACTGCCTTTGACATCTTCCAAACTCTCTCTCCAAACACCTTAAAATTTGCTCACCTCGTGACAATCATTTGTGGGAAGAAGTCTTTGTCAATTTACTCTGTCTGTAACTCTCACCATCTTGTTCAGCTCTATCAAGTTACCTCTCATCCTTCTTTACTCCAATGAGAAAAGCCATAGCTCCCTCAACCTTTCTTCATAAGACAAGCCATCCAGTCCAGGCAGCATTCTGGTAAATCTCCTCTGCACCGCTCTAAAGCTTCCATAGCCTTTCTTTACTGAGGCGACCAGAACATTTCAGATGTGGTCTCACCAGAGCTTTATAGACCTGCAGCATAATCTTGCGGCTCTTCAACTCAGTCCCCCTGCTATTGAAAACCAACACACCATACGCCTTCTTAACAACCCTATCAACTTAGGTGGCAACTGAGACACCTACAGATATGGACCCCAAGATCCGTTTATTCCTTCACACTGCTACGAATCTTACATTTGACCCAGTAATCGGCATTCAAATTCGACTTCCAAAATGAATCCCTTCACCAAATAGGAAATTGGAACAGAATTAGGCCATTTTGCCGCTTGGATATGCTGTACCTTTTGATCACAGTTAAAATGTTTTTCAGCCACATTCTCCTGCCTTCACCAACTCACCATTGATTCCCTTATTCATGAAAAACATACTTATCTCTATCTTAAACAAAACACGGTGTCTGTGTGCGGGTGTGTTCAAGTGTTTGTGTTTAAGTGTCCATATCTGTATGCATGTGTTTTGTGTGTTTAATGTGTCTATGTATATTTGTGTGCACCTCTGTGAAATGATGGCTCTGTGATTTAGGGGGTAAATCCATTGAAATTGAGATAAACACCTACTCCCCTTCTCCACCTCTACATCTGTCCCTGTTTATAGTCATACAATGCCACCCTCCGCTGGTCTCCCCATGCCACTGCACAAGTGTCAGTTATTTTCTATTAGAGGACATCAAATACTGTGAATCTCTCACACTGCACGGCTGTTTGGTTTTGCAAATATCTTTGGATGCACATAACAGTTTTGTCTGATACCTAGATATATTGCCATCATCACTGGGTCAGTTTCAGGACTTATCAATCTTTTCTGACTTACACCTTGTAGGGGTGAATTTTAAAATATTTCAATTTAAAGAACATGTAATAAATTCATCGCATCACCTTACAGATGGTTTGGTCAGCGTTGCTTGGATGCAGTTGCAGTGGAAATACTCATTAAGGTGTACACTCTGTGTAACGAATGATCTTCAAAGACAAATCACTTTCACATTGCAGAGAGAACACAGATATTACTCAGGAGCATTCGCCACTCTGAATGTCCTCAGTGCAATTATGATCCTCTCTATACCCAAATGTGTGTATGTGTGCATGTGCAGATGTTGCTGTCAGTTCGGATGGTGGTATGATCTACGGCCCTTTCCCCACCTCCTAGACTGAATCCCTTATGGTTTTCTCCCTCCACTGCCATCGATGCAGTAGAGTGTGAAGGCCAGTATCACTTTAAACACCATAATGCTGGCAGATCCGCTGTACACACGGATACGCACAGAGACACGCAGATACACAAAGATATGCATATAGATACACAGGCACACACACAGAGATTGGTGCAGTCACACAAATACTAAAGCACATAGAGAGAAATGCCAATACACTGATGCACATGCACACACAAATATACAGGCATCAGGACAGACACACTTGAGACACTGACACACTGACGTTTATACAGACATGCAGAATCTGCCAGTATTTACTTTTCGCGTGGTGACTTCCTCAATATTTCACTCGATCGTGTGGTGTGTGCCAATATTTCTGTTGATCCCTCTGCACCCTCACTATAGCTTCTACATCTTCCCTATAACAAGGCGACCAGAACTGAACACAATATTCCAAGTGTGCTGTTACGACACAACAATGAACCCGTTTGTGAATTAAGCCAAACACCCAGAAAAGCTCACCTTGCCTTATAATCTGTTAAAGCACCCACCCTCCTCCTCTAACCAGAAATAAAGTACCTGTGCCACAGCTTGGAAAGTTAACGAGTATTTTTATTCTTTTTTTTTCAAAAGTCTCTTTGGGAAATTAGACTAGTGGGAATGGAGGTTAGGGCAGTTGAATGTTCCTCCTGCAGAATGTGGGAGGTAACGGTCGCCACCAGTGTCCCTGCTGACTACATCTGCTGGAAGTGCACCTGACTCCAGCTCGTTGAAAACCGTGTTAGGGAACTGGAGCTAGAGCTGCGTGAACTTCGGATCATTCGGGAGGCAGAGGGGTTTATTGAGAGGAGTTACATGGAGGTAATCACTCCTCAGGAACAAGAAAAAGGCAAATGCTAAGTTTATAGTCATATAATGCCACCCTCTGCTGGTCTCCCCATGCCACTGCACAAGAGTCAGTTTTTTTTTCTCTCAGAGGACATCAAACACTGTGAATCTTTCACATTGCACGGCTGTTTGGTTGTGCAAATATGTTTGGATGCACAGAACAGTTTTGCCTGATACCTACATATATTACTATCACCACTGGGTCAGTTTCAGGACTTTTCAATCCTTTTTCACTTACACCTTGAAAGGTTGAATTATAAAATATTTCAATTTAAAGAACATGTAATAAATTCATCGCATCACCTTATAGATGATTTGGTCAGCGTTGCTTGAATGCAGTTGCGGTGGAAATATTCTTTAAGCTGTACACTCTGTGTTACGAATTATCTTCAAAGACAAATCACTTTCACATTGCAGAGAGAGCACAGATATTACTCAGGAGCATTCGCCACTCTGAGTGTCCTCAGTAGAATTATGATCCTCCCTATAACCAACTGTGTGTGTGTGTGTGTGTGTGTGTGTGTGTGTGTGCAGATGTTGCAGTCAGTTTGGAATGTGCTATGATCTACCTCCCTCTCTCCACCTCCTAGACTGAATCCCTTATGGTTTTCCCCCTCCACTGCCATCATTGCAGTAGAGTGTGAAGGCCAGCAAAGGCGGACATTGCATAACTTTAAACACCACAGAAGCTGGCAGATCCGCTGTACACACGGATACGCACAGAGACACGCAGATATACAAAGATATGCATATAGATGCACAGGCACACAGAGAGACTGGTGCAGTCACACAAATACTAAAGCACACAGAGAGAAATGACAATACACTGATGCACATGCACACACAGATATACAGGCATCAGTACAGACACACCAACATCACTGACACACTGACGTTGATACAGACATGCAGAATCTGCCAGTATTTATTTTTCGCGTGGTGACTTCCTCAATATTTCACTCGATCGTGTGGTGTGTGCCAATATTTCTGTTAATCCCTAGGGATTCCTCTGCACCCTCACTATCGCTTCTACATCTTTCCTATAACAAGGCGACCAGAACTGAACACAATGTTCCAAGTGTGCTGTTACGACACAGCAACGAACCCGTTTGTGAATTAAGCCAAACACCCAGAAAAGCTTACCTTGCCTTATAATCTGTTAAAGCACCCATCCTCCTCCTCTAACCAAAAACAAAGTACCTGTGCCACAGCTTGGAAAGTTCACGAGTATTTTTATTCTTTTTTTTTCCAAAAGTCTCTTTGGGAAATTAGACTAGTGGGAATGGAGGTTAGGGCAGTTGAATGTTCCTCCTGCAGAATGTGGGAGGTAATGGTCGCCACCAGTGTCCCTGCTGACATCTGCTGGAAGTGCACCTGACTCCATAGAACATAGAAGAATACAGCGCAGTACAGGCCCTTCGGCCCTCGATGTTGCGCCGATCCAAGCACGCCTAACCTATACTAGCCCACTATCCTCCATATGCCAATCCAATGCCCGCTTAAATGCCCATAATGAGGGAGAGTCCACCACTGCTACTGGCAGGGCATTCCATGAACTCACGACTCGCTGAGTAAAGAACCTACCCCTAACATCTGTCCTATACCTACCCCCTCTTAATTTAAAGCTCTGCCCCCTTGTTATAGCTGACTCCATACTTGGAAAAAGATTCTCACTGTCGACCCTATCTAAACCCCTAATCATCTTATACACCTCTATCAAGTCACCCCTAAACTTTCTTTTCTCCAATGAAAACAACCCCAAGTGCGTCAGCAACATCCTGGTAAACCTCCTCTGCACCTGTTCCAGTGCCTCCACATCCTTCCTATAGTATGGCGACCAAAACTGCACACAATACTCCAGATGCGGCCGCACCAGAGTCTTATACAACTGCAACATGACCTCAGTACTCCGGAACTCAATTCCTCTACCAATAAAAACCAATACACCATATGCCTTCTTCACCGCACTATTTACCTGAGTGGCAACTTTCAAAGATTTGTGTACATGGACACCAAGATCCCTGCTCCTTGAAAACCGCGTTAGGGAACTGGAGCTGGAGGTGCGTGAACTTCGGATCATCCGGGAGGCAAAGGGGGTTATTGAGAGGAGTTACAGGGAGGTAGTTACTCCTCAGGTTCTAGAAAAAGGTAAATGGGTACAGTCAGGGGACAGAAAGAGAACCAGTAGGCTGTGCAGGGATCCCCTGTGGCCATTCACCTCAACAATAAATATACCGTTTTGGATACTATGGGGGATGACTTACCAGGGGAAAGCAGTGGGGTAGAGGGATCTGGCACAGCGTCTGTCCCTGCTGCTCAGAAGGGAAAGGGGAAGAGGATCAGAGCAGTTGTCATTGGGGACTCCATAGTTAGGGGGACAGATAGGACGGTCTGCGGGGACGAGAGAGACTCAGGGTTGGTGTGTTGCCTCCCAGCTGCCAGAGCTCGTGATGTCTCTGATCGTGTTTTTGGGATCCTTAAGGGGGGCAGCCCCAAGTCGTGGTCCACATAGGCACCAACGACATAGGTAGGAAGAGAGATGGGGATTAAACGCAGAAATTCAGGGAGCAAGGATGGAAGCTTAGAGCTAGGACGAACAGAGTTGTTGGCTCTGGTATCTTGCCCATGCCACTTGCTAGTGAGGCAAGGAATAGGGAGAGAGAGTAGGTGAACGTGTGGCTACAGGGATGGTGCAGGAGGGAGGGTTTTGGGTTCTTGGATAATTGGGGCTCTTTCTGGGGTAGGTGGGACCTCTACAAGCAGGATGGGTTTCAACTGAACCAGAGGGGTACCAATATCCGGGAGGGGGGTGGAATTCGCTAAGGTAATTGGGGTGGGTGTAAACTAATCCAGCAGGGGGATGGGAAGAAAAATTGTAGTTAGAGTATAGAAAGGGTTGAGAGTAGGGAGGTCCAAAATCAAGTTTTAGGGACGAAAGATGGCACCGTCAACCAAGAGTTTGGTTTGAAGTGTGTCTACTTCAACGCCAGGAGCATCCGGAATAAGGTGGGCGAACTTGCAGCATGGATTGATACCTGGGACTTGAATGTTGTGGCCATTTTGGAGACATAGTTAGAGCAGGGAAAGGAATAGTTGATGCAGGTTCCAGGATTCAGATGTTTCAATAAGAACAGAGAAGATGGTAAAAGAGGGGGAGGTATTACATTGTTGGTCAAGGACAGTATTGCAGTTGCAGAAAGGAGTTTTCAGGACTCGTCAACTGCGGTGGTATGGGCTGAAGTTAGAAACAGAAAGGAGAGGTCATCCCGTTGGGAGTTTTCTGTAGGCCTCCGAATAGTTCTCGAGATGTAGAGGAAAGGATAGCAAAGATGATTCTCGATAGGAGTGACAGAGACAGGGTAGATGTAATGGGGAACTTCAACTTTTGAAATATTGAACGGGAACACTATAGTACGAGTACTATAGAGGGGTCAGATTTTGTCCAGTGTGTGCAGAAGGGGGATTCCTGACACAGTATATAGACAGGCCAACAAGGGAAGAAGCCACATTAGTTTTGATACTGAGTAATGAGCCTGGTCAGGTGTTAGACTTGGAAGTAGGTGAGCACTTTGGTGAGAGCAATTCCAATTCTGTTATGTTTACTTTAGTGATAGATAGGGATAGGTGTATACCACTGGGCAAGAGTTACAGCTGGGGGAAAGGCAATTACGATGCCGTTAGGCAAGATTTAAGAAGCATATGATGGGGAAGGAAACTGCAGGAAATGGTCACATTAGAAATGTGGAGCTCATTCAAGGAAATGTTACTGTGTGTCCTAGATATGTATGTCAGGCAGGGAGGAAGCTATAGAGTGCGGGAGCCGTGGTATTTAAGTCGTCATTGGACAAGCATATGGACGTACATGGAATAGTGTAAGTTAGATAGGCTTCAGATTGGTATGACAGGTCGGCGCAACATCGAGGGCTGAAGGGCCTGTACCGCGCTGTAGTGTTCTATATTCTATGTTCCCCTACCTCCTCCGACTCCTGGCGCAAGTTCCCTCCACTATCCTGATGAGCCCTACCCTCACTAAAGCCATCATCTTGTTCCTCGCAAAAGTATAGACATCTTAAGTTTTACCTTAATCCTACTCACCAAGTCTTTTTCATGCCCGCTTCTCGCTCTCCTGAGTTTATTCTTCACTTCCTTCCTGAATACCTTGTAACCTTCTAGAGCCTTGTCTGATCCTTGCCTACTTTACCCTAAGTCATTTTCCTCCATCCTCTTGAGATATTCTACATCCATTGATACAATGGAGATATGGAGTTGCAAATGGATTGGAGCTGCACATCCTGTCACTTCCAGCATGGGCTGCAGATTTCCCCACGCTGTGCAGTGATCTAACACAGTGTTACTGAACAATGCACTGGGGCAGTTGTCACAACTCAACATGCTGGGCGGCACGGTGGCACAGTGGTTAGCACTGCTGCCTCGCAGCGCCAGAGACCCGGGTTCAATTCCCGTCTCAGGCGACTGACTGTGTGGAGTTTGCATGTGCTCCCCGTGTCTGCGTGGGTTTCCTCCGGGTGCTCCGGTTTCCTCCCACAGTCCAAAGATGTGCAGGTCAGGTGAATTGGCCATACCGTAATGTTAGGTAAGGGGTAAATGTAGGGGTATGGGTGGGTTACGCTTCGGCGGGTCGGTGTGGACTTGTTGGCCCGAAGGGCCTGTTTCCACACTGTAAAGTAATCTAATCTAATCTAATCTAATAACTGCTCCTGGTTTACAGTTCAATGCGCTGGGGTGGTGTACACTGCTCTACATGGTGGGAGGGTAACTGCTCCTGGTTTACAGATCCACGCCCTGGGGTGGCGTACACTGCTGTACATGCTGGGAAAAAAAAGCTCCTCGTTTATATAACTGTTCACTGCATAGCTCCCAGTGCTTGAGAGGTAGTTGATGTGGTCTGCACAGATTGCTGGGTTGTATTGAGCAGTTCACTAGCCTGGTCTGAACACTGCTACATTCTGCACAGATGTCATCTGGATTATGGTGCCTGATTCTGTGACGTGGATTTCAGCTGATTTGTCAGCACATTTACTTTATATTCTTATTTTTGTTATTGGACCTAAGAAAGTACTACTCATGAAGTTAATCCCATTTGTCTGAGAAGAGCCACGTTTACTGAACTTATCAATCAAGTAATCATCCAATTATAACATGAATATCCGTCCTTCTGTCCCTTAATCTGGCCGGCGGTGCTCATATCCCTGGAATCCCGGGGAAATCATCATGAAGATCAGAAACTATGTGCAAAACATATGGCTCGTGGTCTCCTGTACGTCCCGGCTGTAGGTCCCATTTGGATCCCTAGTGTATCGAGAGCTGGCATTGTGAAGCTCAGAAACAATGAAATGGTGTGTGTCAGACTACTGTTTACTGCCTGGTGTGTTCCATGTGGTGCTCCATCGAAAGGGGTGCGTGTGGTGGGCTGTTGTTCACTTCCCGGTGTGTCTCATGTGGTACTCCATGGACAGGGGTGAATGTGTTTGCCTGTTGCTCACTTCCCGGTGTGTTCCATGTGGTAGTCCATAGACAGGGAGGTGTGTGCTGGGCTGTTGTTCACTTCCTGGTGTGTCTCATGTGGTACTCCGTGGACAGGGGTGAATGTGTTTGACTGTTGCTCACTTCACAGTGTGTCCCATGCACTGCTCCATGGGCGGGGGGGCGGGGTGTTTGGCTGCTGTTCACTTCCTGGTGTGCCCCATGTGGTGATCCATGGACAGGGGTGTGTGCGTGCTGGGCTGCTGTTCACTTACCGGTCTGCCCCATGTGGTGCTCCACGTTGGACAGAGGTTCAAACAGCTTTAGGCACGCCTTTGAACCTTGGTCTGTGCGTGTCCACTGAATCCCTGTGCTTGTCCCGCTCAGAAGATTGTGTAGTCAGTAACACTAGGAAACCTCTCGAGTATAATTGTAAAAGAGCAGGCATCTAACTTGTATCTGAGGGGCTTCTGACTGACTCCTGTTATTGAAAAGTTAGTGGAGGTGCTGGGGATGGTTTGCGAGAGGTTGTGCTCTGACCCGCCTCAGACATTCAGGGAGACCTGAGGATTTGGTGACCCAACTCTGGATGGAGAATAGGGACTGTAGTTACAACACCTGCGTCTGTAAGATGAACAACAAATGGAGAGGAAGATCTTAAACCACGAAGTGAGTGTGCTTGGGGAAAGGGATCTGCTGTATCCAAACTCTCCCACCAGGGGGAGGACGTTGCTGCCAGGGTCACTGTTTCACTCAGCTTCTGTGATCCCGAACTTTCCAGGCAGGAGTGGGTGACAGATCCATCATCTCCCAGTATGCCGACGTCAGTATCACCATTTGGAGACGAAGGATATATATGGTGATTGAGAGCAATGGGGTCCCTGGGAACATCAGGAAGATGGAGCAACACTTCCCGTGTCTGATCGGGTCAGAATGAAACCTCCAATACACACTGCATTACTAAGTCCTGTAGCATTTTCCGTTTCAGTAAAATACTACCTACCATTCTTCCTTAAGAAAATGACAGAATATATATTATCTTTAATCCCATTTGCTAAACTTTTATCCATTGACTTCACCTGTCCATATCCAAATACAGACTCTCCACCTTCCCTTGATAATTTAGTTTCCTGTTTATCTTAGTTTAATCGGCATACATAATTACAGTACATTTGTTCCACTCCTCCTGATCATTTATAGAGATTGTAAGGAGCTGTGGACCCTGCACTGGTCACTGTGTGACTCCTACGATGACATTCTGTCAAACTGACTAAGGCTGATTTATCCAGAGTGTCTGCTTCCTGTCTGATAACCAGTCCTCCCCCATTAATGTGTAACATATTCAAAGCGCTGAATAAGTACGAGGAGCATCAGTTCGGCAATCCAGCCCCTCAGGCCTGTTCTGCCATTGAATACAATCATAGCTGATGTCATTGCGGCCTCAGTTCCACGTTCCTGTCCGCTCTCCTGTCCGTGAGGTAAACATCTTCCTCCTTCCCATAAGAAATCTTATAGTTTGCATCCTTCTCCAATTCCCGTGCAACAGGCTCGATGCGACTGACTATCCTCTTGGTATCCCAGGGCACCAATCTCCAATCCCTGTGTGACTTCTTCCAGTTCCGATGTTACAGACTTGAGGAGGCTGAATAGACTGATCCTATTGCTGCATAACAGGGTACTGTGCTGCATGGCCTACTCTGGGCCCAGTGTTATCGACTCGAGGAGCTAACTGGCCTCCTCCCGTAACAGTATATCAGGCTCCAGGGGCTGAATACTTTCTTTCTGCACTGGTGTAACACGGTCAATGTCCTTCGAGACACTACCTCCTAATAAACGACAGAAGGTGCTGAACGAGAGAGTGCCCGTACTCTGAAGCACTCTCGTCTCCATATCTGACTTGCAGAGACGAACCATTAATATAGTCTTTTTTCTGGATAAAGTCCTTATGCTGAAAGTAACAAAAGAGGTCCCTCCCAGATACCTCATATTCCTGGCTCAGTTGCTCAAAATTCATCATGACCTCCCTGTCAAAAAATTCTCCCAAACAGGAAACTCATCTGGACTCCATGAGCCTAAAGCCAGAATCCATCAATCCCGGCTAGAATCCTACCAATCCTGCAATGAGAGTGAAAGCCGAAGTTTTTGTTTTGTAAAGTGCCCTCAACTTGTCCCATCATTCTCCATGCTTTCACTGTGTTAAGGACAATCGGTTTCTGCAATTCTCCATAAACGTCCTTATCTTGCCCATGAACAAAAGATTAATGAGGGGACAATTTGCCGAGAAGGCCTCGATGTCCAGCCAAATTGACCATGGGTCCTGACAAACCCAATCAGCCACATCGGAAAGAAAAGAACTTGGTTGGTATTTCTTAAAAGTATGAAAAATCGACAGGCCCCCATTCACTGTGGAAGCTGCAGTTTGTCCAGGTTAATAGGAGGCCATCTGTGACGCAAGATGAAAGATCAAAGCCAACTGTGAAGCCTCCGTAGCGCCTTCCTGGGCAACATCAAAGGGAGAATGAGCATGGGGTATCATAAACAAGGAAGGACATTCATTTTAACCAGAGCTAACCCAAAGAGGATATTGGAAGATTCTGTCTTATCTTCTCTAGTAACTGCACGAAGTTAGCTTTATATAATTGATTGAAGGTTTGGATGATAAAAATACCTATAACTCCTTGTGGTCATCTGGAAGGGAATCAGATTCCACCCCAAGGTCGGGTACTCTAATAAGACCCCCAACAGGGATGGACTCCAATTTCATAAAATTGATTTTAATACCCTGAGAAAGATCCAAATAAATTAATCATTCGTACTAAACAAGACACAGATATCATTGGGTTAGTAACAAAGAGAGGAACGCCATCTGCTTAAAGGGTGATCTTATGCCTTCCTGATCCTAACTCCTTAGCAGTGATTTTGGCGTCACTCTGGGTGGCTTCTGCCAACGGCTCAAACATTAATGTAAATGGTAACGGAGAACGGGGGCAACTTTGTTGGCTGACACTGTCAATAATAAAATTGTCAGACCTTATACCATTAGTGAAATCCGCTGCTTTGGCGTCACTATATAACACTGCCACCCACCTGGCGAAGACCCCTCCAAGACCAAACCATTCAAGGACATAAAAGGTGCACATCCACTCCATTCGGTCAAGTGCTTTCTCTGCATCCAGGGAGACTACCGAGCCTGGAATCGAACCTTGCCGGCACACTGGAACCATATTTCGCACTTTTCTAGTATTATCAGAGGACCGACTGCCCCTAATACAAATGGTGCTCTTTCGCAATGGACATTCAAATCCAGCATTTTCGACAAAATTTTAAAGTCCACGTTTAATAATGAAATAGCACATACAAATTACAATCCTCTGCGACTTTCCCTCTCTTGCGAATAAGATAAATATTTCCTTCTCTCAGAGAGGATGGGAGGCAGTCCTGACTGTACAATAATTGTACACATCCAACACTGGCCCAGCCAGCATGTCTATGAACTGCTTCTAAATTTCACTCCGAAAATCCAACTGGGCCGGCGGCTTTACCACTCTGGGGCTGCCTCACTGTCACGTGTATCTCTCGGATTATCAGAGGTGCATTCTAAAGAGACGCCTCCTCTGAACTTACACCTGGGAGGTCCAAGGTCTTAATAATGGACTCCATCGTCGCCAAGCAGTCCTCACAGCCCGCTGACTGGAACAACCCAGAGTAAAACTTCCTGAATGCTGCATTAATCTTTTTGGGATCTCGGGTGATAATAGCAGCAATCTTCTTTCTGGCCAAGTATGCCTAATATCTACCTGGTTGTCACCATGCTCGAATACTTTCTGTTTCGCAAAGGAAATCTCTCTCTTTGCTCTCTGGGCGAATGCAGCATTCAGAGCCGTCCGGAGGGCTGTAATCTGCTGCAATTAAGTTATAGACAGTCTGATAAAATATGGTGTCTCAGCTCTCTTCAGCTGAGCCTCAAGCATACGCTGCTGTTCTCCCTTCTGCAACTTCTGAGTCACCGAGTAAGAAATAATCAAATCCCTTGTATAGGCTTTGACAATCTCCCAGAGCACCGTCGGATTACTGGTCGTGCACAAGTTCATGTTCCAAAAAAAATTAAATTCCCCAAAAAATACTCAATGAATTTGCTATCCTTCGGGAGGAAAGAATCCTCATGCCAGTGCCGTGATCCTGTCCCATTGCCACCATCCTTGACCTCCATGCACAGTGCCACATGATCAGAAATGGTTCCCAATTCTAAAGGACAGCATCGAATTTAAAAAGACAAATGGGCAAACAACACGTCAATCCTAGTATAGCATTTATGTGGGTTACAAAAAAAGGTGAAGTCCCTATCTTCAGCGTGAAGACATCTCACACATCCACCAACCCAGCCCCTGTTCAGGTCCACCAGCTGCTTGGGTGGCCGGGAAATACGTCCGATACCCCTCGACATCCTATCCACCTCCGGCTCCACACGTCAGTTAAAGTCTCCTGTACGACATGCCCCAAGGCTCAAGAAGCTTCCAGCACCTGTTTTTCTCTATCGTGCTGGAGTTGCACAAGGTCCGGACAGAGATGCTAGTCCGATCCGGGCCTTGCACACTGCGACCCAGTGGGCCCGCTCGACCCGCACCCAGTCTGCCCTGACTTCCAGTTTCAAAAATTGTGTGAGCCACTGTTCCAAGAAGCCGACGAGCTGGCTTTCTTGTTCCCGTTCCGGCAGCCCGATCAAGCTGATGTTCATCTGACGGCTCCAATTTTCGAGGTCCTCCACCTGCTCTACTAAGGCCAGTACCTACTATTCTAAGGCTTGGACCCGACCCGCCGAGGATTCTGCCATGGTTTCCAAAGCCGCGGTCCACTCTTCCACCTCCACGACATGTGGCCCGAGAGGCTGGATTTCCTGGTCATGCTTCTGCAGCTTGGCTGAGATCAATTCCAGCTTGGTTCAGGTCTCCTCCATTGCTGAATAAACAGGGAAAAATTAGGATCCATTTAGAAACCAAGGGGGTAATCAGCATGTGAAACTGGGGAGCATTGATAGACTGTAACACGAGAGCTTCACATTTGTTTAGTTGGGAGAAGGAAGATGTAGGTACAGAATTCAAGAAGATGGACTGGGAAGCTCTCAAACAAATTGATATAAGATGCAAATTGGGATTAATGTTTTGGATAATGTAAAGTCCAGATGAGTTGTATCGCAGGATGCTGTTGGAGACAGGAGAGGAAATGTCCTGACCTAAATGTTTTAGTCGAATCTGACCACACAAGCGAGGTGGTAGAGGCCTGGAGAACAGCTATGTCATGCCAAGTTACTGGAAAGATGGTAGAGATAGACCAGTGTCAGGTGGTGGACCACAGCGAGCAGTGCAGTGTATCTAGTTATTTGTGGTATTCATAAATGATATAAATGTGAATGTGGAGGGGGTGGTGGTGGGGGCTGGGGACTGAGTGTAATACGCAATTTGTGTTTGACACAAAGATTGGCCAGGTGGTTGGCAGCGAGGAGGAAGGCCTTATG
Organism: Chiloscyllium plagiosum; assembly: GCF_004010195.1. Taxonomy (NCBI): domain Eukaryota; kingdom Metazoa; phylum Chordata; class Chondrichthyes; order Orectolobiformes; family Hemiscylliidae; genus Chiloscyllium; species Chiloscyllium plagiosum. The sequence continues at coordinate 24,823 of NW_025214309.1, read as the reverse complement.
TTGCAGGAAGATACAGGTGAAATAGTCAGATGGTCAGATCAATGGCAGATGGAATGGAACCCAAATAAATATGAGGTGATGCACTTTGTAAGAGGTAACCAGACAGGGGAGAATTCAATGAGCAGCAGAACACGATGGACGTCAGAGGGTGTTTCTGCACACATCCCTGAATGTGACTGGATAGTGTAATAGTCAGGTAAGAAATCACACGGTACTGTAAGCATAGTGTTTATTCATCGAGGCGACATAATATGAGGTAAACATGCCATTGGTTAGGCCATAGATAGAATACTGTGTGCAGTTCTGGCAGCCACGTTACAGGGAGGGTTTTGGTTTCTCAGTAACACCAGAAACTATTGGGGTCTCCACAGAGTTGGAAGCTTCAGTGGAAGTCTCCTGGCTGCAACTCTCTCTAAATTTTCTCCAGATTTGTTTTCCCTCCTCGATTGGAGAACTGCATTTGAGAATCTGTGCCTGATCTTTCCTTTTTACCAAGTACATGTTTATGGGATATTACTGTACCAGAGCACTTAATTATTAATAGCGTCTAGGCAAACACCTTCAAATATTTTTAAGGAGCTCTGCTGTCGTCCATAACACGTGATTCCTTCTCTTCCTGTGTAATTGGGTGGAGGCACTAAATGGGCTATCTCTGCACTTCTCCAAAAAATTAATTAAGCTTAATGACTTCGTCATATTCCTGTGAAGCTAACGTGAGGAGCTGAATAATCTCCTCCTTTTAACTGTGGAAATGTGCGGTGTCCAGCGGCACTGTTACATGAATGTTACCGATACTTCCAACAGCACAAGCCCGAATGTTGTCTAGGTCTTGCTGCACATGGACACAGACTAGTTCAGGAGCTGAAGGGGGGCATTTTTCCTGAATAATGTGTGATCTTCAGTGAACACCCCCACTTCTAATCTTATGGTGTGGGTAAGACATTTATGAAGCAGCTGGAGATGTTTGTGCTGAGGAAGCTACCTTGAGGATCTTTTGCAGACATATCCAGAACTGCATGGATTTTTGTACACAAACCACAATTATTGTGCTTTATGCTTTAAATCACTCTAACCAGGGAAGTTTACAAAAAATTCCCATTAAGTGCAATCCTGCTCATGCTCCTTGAGACCAACATCAGTTAAATGATGCCTTGATGTCAGGGTCGGTCACTCTTCCCTGAGCCCTTGTGTTCACGTCTTTTGCTCATATCAATAGGTCACAGTGTGGGGGCAGGGAGTGCGTTTTGACCAGTCAGAGGTGAGGGCTGTGATGAATTGGATATAAAAGAGGATATTAGACCTTATCATGGGTGAAGCCATGCTTGCGCGGGGGAGGGGGGGGGGGGGGGTGGATGAATGACAGATACCTTTTTCTGGGATTTTTAGATTAGAATACTTACAGTGTGGAAACAGGGCATTCGGCCTAACAAGTCCATACCTCCCCGCAACCCACCCATACCCCTACATTTACCCCTTACCTAACGCTACGGGCAGTTTAGCGTGGCCAATTCACCTGGCCTGCGGGAGGAAACCAGAACACGCGGAAACACGGGGAGAATGTGCAAACTCCACACAGTCAGTCGCATGAGGCGGGAATTGAACTCTGGTCTCTGGTGCTGTGAGACAGCAGTGCTAACCACTGTGCCACCGTGCCGCCCACACTGGTTCTCACATTCTATTATTGGAAAGTAGAGGGTGTTATTTTCCTGGAAGGTCTGTTATGGAATGTTGACAGATTGTTTTGACCATCTCTGGTTGAGGTATAGGGACTGTATTCACAGTGAAACTGGGTCTACAACATGACCAACAAATGAAGCGCAAGTTGCAGAGAGGGGAAGCTCTGTAAAGAGAGAGGAGCGACCTCTTTCATACCCAGCCTGGGCTTTTCAATTACATTTTCCAAACCAGGCCAAATTCTGTGGGACAGTTTTGAGGGGCTGAATGTTCTCCTGTGTTTCTATGCACCAGGGTATCGCAGTAAGTAGCCTCTAACTGCTCCTGTCTAGCAGGTTTGAGGGACTGAATGGAAAATAGAAACATGGGACTGAGTAGCAGGAGTGGGCCATTAGACACGTTGAGCCTTCTCCACCAGGCACTATGATTGTGGCTGATCAGGTTATGATCACAGCCCCACTTCCCTGACAGTATCCCCTTATCCATGACTCACTTCTCTGTCAAATATTTAACTAACTCAGCTTTGAATCAATGTAAACAAAGAGGCATCTCAAACTTGCGGGGAAGAGAATTCCCACTTGAAATGCCTGTTTAGAATGTCTCCTCATCCCTCTTATAAAGCCATATAGCACACAACTTTGTCCGTGCTGACCAGACATCCCAATATGATCGAGTCTGATTTGCCAGCATTTGGCTCATATTCCTCTAAACCTCCTTATTCAGATACCCATCAAGATGCCAGACTCCACCACTTCCTCTGGCAGATAATCCCATATGCACACCTCCCTCTGTGTGAAAACATTGCCTCTAAGTTCCATTTAAAATATTTCCCCTTGCATCTTTATCCTATACCCTCTATTTTTGGAATCCCCTATTCTGGGAAATACACCTTATCTATTTACAAAGTCCATGCCCCTTATGATTTTATAAACCTCTATAAGGTCGGCCCTAAGCCCGTAATTCTGCAGGGAAAACCGCTTTAACCCATTCAGCCTCTGCTTATAGCTCAAACTCTCCACACCTGGCAACGTCGTGATAAATCTTTTCTGACCTCTTTCAAGTTTCACAGCAACCTTCGTACAGCAGGGGGACCAGAACTGCACACAGTATTCCAAACTGTGGCCTTACCGACATCCCATACAGCTGTAACATGACATTCCAACTCCGAAACTCATCCCAACTCCGAAACTCAATGCTCTGACAAATGAAGGCAAACATGCCAAACACCTTGTTCGCTATCCTGTTCACTTTGAAGGAGCGTTGCATCTACATCTCTCTCTCTCGTTGCTCAGCAACATCCTTCAATGAATTTCAATTCATTACCCCGATTTGCTTCCCAAAATGCAGCACTTCATATTTATCTGAATTAAATTCCATCTGCCACTTATCAGCCTATTGGCCCATCTGATCGAGGTCTCATTGCACTCTGAGATAATTTTCTTCATTATCCACAACACCAAAAAAATTGGTGTAATCTGCAAACTTGCTACACTTACCACCTATGGTCACATCCACATCATTTATATAATTGACGAAAAGCAGTGGGCTCAGCACTGATCCTTGTGGCACACTATTGTTCACAGGCCTTCAGTTTCAAAAGCAATCCTCTACCAAACTCTGTCGCCTCGCTTCAACCTAATTTTCTTATTCAATTGGCTTGGGTGCGCTGGTTCCCATGTGTGCTAACCTTACTAACTTGCCTAATATGCAGAATCTTGCCGAAGAACTTGCTCCAGTCCAAATGGAAAGCATCTGCAACACTGCCTTCATCAATCTGCTTTGTCACCTCTTTAACATACTCAGTCTAATTAGTGTGACATGATTTCTCATGCAAAAAGCCATGGCGACTATCCCCAATCAAACCTTGCCTTTGAACATGCATGCAATTGGCTATCCATCAGAATCCCCTCCAACAACGTACCCACCACTGATGTCAGGCTCACCGGTCCAGAGTT
>NW_025214309.1:16309-19611 GCF_004010195.1 Chiloscyllium plagiosum | reverse complement strand
AGAGAGAGAGAGAGAGAGAGAGAGCCTGTCCACACAGCTAAACTACAAACTGGTTCAGGACTGAACTGCTCACCTCGAGAGCTGACCACTCCCCTTTCATTGTACCTTTAATCACAAAACCGTTTAATCTCTGTACCAAACCAGTCATCTTGGAGCCGGGAACTATTTATGACCCCTCTGGAAATAAAACATCAAGGAAACAGTATCTTTGAGAAAAGGAAGCTTTTAGAGAAAAGGGACCAGCTTTGTGACACTGTGCACGTGGTGTTCTACAGCGACAATCCATTTTTGTTTGACATTTAGGCAAATGATTCAGATGATAATTATAGAAGGCGTGGTTAGAAAGATTGTGGATAAAACCAAGTTTGACTATATAGTGGACAATGAAGATTACACAGGGAACTAGATCAAATGGCTTGATGAATCTTAAGAGTTGTACAGCACGGCAGCAAACACTTTTGACCAACTCGTCCATGCCAACCTGATTTCTGAAATTAATCGTGCCCTACTTGGGTTGGTGCAGTGGCTCATTGATTAGCAACTACTGCCTCACAGTACCAGGGACCTGGGTTTGATTGCTGGCTCAGGTGACAGACTTTGTGGAATTTGCACATTCTCGCTGTATATGAGTGGGTTTCCTCCCACAATCCAAAGTTGTGCTGGTTATGTGAATTGGCCATGCTAAGTAACACATAATGTCAGGTGCATTAGTCAGGGGTAAATATGGTGAGATGCTTCTGGGTGGGTAACTCTTCAGAGGATTGGTGTGGACTTGTGCTACACTGTAGGGAATCTAATCTATTTGCCAGCACTCTAAATCCTTCATATCAATATATCAATCTGGGTGCCTTTTAACAGTTGTAATTATACCAACCTCCAACACTTCTTCTGGCAGTTCATTATGTACACGCTCCACTTTCTGAGTGTAAAAGTTGTCCCGAGGTCACTTTAAATCATTCCCCTCTCACATTAAATCTATGCCTTCTAATGTTGGACTTCCAATCATGGGGAAACGATCTTCACTACTCACCCCTATACATGCACTTCATGAATTTATAAACCTCTAGAAGGTGCAAATGTGCCTCCCACTCAGGGTCTGTGCTTTCAGTCATCTGGGGCTTAAGTTGTGAAATTCGATAATGACACCTCTTTCACCTAGATCAAACCACAATTTTAAAATCATTTTAGTCAACGCGTTCAGGCATATTATAAAGCACCCCTAGTAGGATTGGAATTTAGAGGGCCAGAGTTAAGGACAGTACCACCACTCCACAATAGCCCCATAAATTGCAAAATTATTCTCCTGTGTGTTTGTTCATCAGCCTTTCCTGTCATGCTGCACCTGAATCCAGACAATCTGGTCTCGAGCTAGGGACACTACCAGACAAGTTCAGGAATTGGAATAGAATACAGAGTTCTGCCTCAGAGGCAGGGATACTACCGACTACACAAGATCTAAAACATGCCCAATTTATTTTTAACTTTAAATGCCAGCTTTCAGATCGGTATGGATCCATTGAAATCTGATTCACTTTACTGAATTACCCAGTTAAAATAACAACGTTGTTAAAAAATGCAAGATACTTGCCTCAACTGTAGGATGTAGAGTTTATGTGCTCTGCCTTCGAGATAAACTATGAACATCTTTAAATACTTGGCTATTATTTCCAGTTTAAATGGCTATTATCTGTAGTTTGCAAAATGAGGGAATGAAATCCTGCAGACCCACACTGCACTGTGAGGTAACTCGAAAAGATATCAATACTGAACATCAGAGACAAAAACAGGGCATAATTTCTGGCCTGAAACGCCGATCACTGTTTCCCAGCTCTCACGTGTGACTGCCCTCTTCCTAAAACCATTAAATGGTACAAGGTAACTGATTACTTTCCAGCCTTCCTTCCCCAGTATTATCACTCACATGGCTAAATAATTGCAAATGGAGTTTAATGTTGATAAATGCAAGGTATTGTACTTTGGTAAAACAAACTAAAAAAACACGTATACAATTAAATAGATTAGATTACATTACAGTGTGGAAACAGGCCGTTCGGCCCAACAAGTGCACACCGCCCCACCGAAGCGCAACCCACGCATAACATTACATTTACTCCTTACCTTACACTACGGGCAATTTAGCATGGCCAATTCACCTGGCCTGCACATCTTTGGACTGTGGGAGGAAACCGGAGCACCCGGAGGAACCCCACGCAGACACAGGGAGAATGTGCAAACTCCACACAGTCAGTCGCCTGAGGCGGAAATTGAGAGCCGATCTCTGGCGCTGTGAGGCAGCAGTGCTAACCACCGCGCCACCGTGCCGGCCACAAATGCTGAGTCATTGGTAGTGTTGTACAACAGAGCAACCTAGGGGTTCGGGCATAATTCATTGAAGTTTGCTTCATTCATAGACAGGGTGGTTATGAAGGTGTTTGACTTGATGCCCTTCATTATATAGACATAGAGTCATCGAGATGTACCGCACGGAAACGTACCCTCTGGTACAACTTGTCCATGTCGACCAGATAGCCTAACCTAATCTTGTCAATTTTGCCAACAATGGCCCATATCCCTCTGAATCCTTCCTATTTATATACTCATCCAGATGTCTTTTAAATACTTTAATTTGACCAGCCTCTGGCAACTCATTCCATACACATACCACCATCTATGTATTAAAATTGCCACTGAGGTCCCTTTTAAATCTTTCCACTCTCATCTTAAACCTATGCCCTCTAGTTGTGGTCTCGCCCACCCCGGGGAAAAGACATTGTCTATTTACCCTATGCATGCCTCTCATGATTTTATAAACCTCTGTAATTCATCTTTCAGCCTCTAATGATTCAGGGAAAACATGCTTATTCCGGCTTATTCCGGCTTATTCCCCAGCTTATTCCGGCTCTCCCTACAGCTCAAATCCTCCAGCCCTGGCAACATCTTTGTAAATCTTTTCTGAACCCTTCCAAGTTACACAACATCGTTCCGATAGGAATGAGACCAGAATTGTACGCAATATTGCAAAAGTGGACTAACCAATATCATGTCCAGCCGCAATGTAACCTCTCAACTCTCGTACTCAGTGGTTTGAACAATAATGGAAAGCATATTAAACACCTGCTTCACTATCCTATCTACCTGCAACTCTACTTTCGAGGAAATATGACCCTGTACTCCAAGATCTCTTTGTTCAGCAACACTCTCCAGGACTTTATAATTAAGTGTATAAGTCCTGCTCTGATTTCCTTTTCCAAAATGTAGCACCTCGCATTTATCTAAATATATCTTCTACTGCCACTCCTCAG
>NW_025214309.1:9038-14392 GCF_004010195.1 Chiloscyllium plagiosum | reverse complement strand
GACCCAGCAATGATCCTTGTGATCCTCCACTGGTCACAGGCCTCCAGTCTGCAAAGCAAACCTCGAACACCACCCTCTGTCCTCTACCTTTGAGACAGTTCTATATCCAACTGGGTAATTCTCCCTGTACTCCATGTGATCTAATCTTGCTAACCAGTCTCCATGTGAAGCTATATCGAATGCCTAACTGAAGTCCATATCAGTCACATCCAGTGTTCTGCTATCATCAATCCTGTCCGTTACTTCTCAACAAAAACAAAATCAAATTAGTGAGACATGATTATCCACACAACTCTATTTCACTATCCAGATAAAGAGCTTTTGTCCATATCGCCGATTTTCCTGTTCGTCAGCTGCTGTCTGACCTGCTGTGCTTTTCCAGTACCACTCTCATCTCGACTCTGATCTCCTGCATCTGCAATCCTCACTTGTGCCTATCACTAAGCAGTCCTTGCCTTTCCAAATGCATGTAAATCAGGTAACTCATGATTCCCTCCAACACCGTGCCCACCGCTGATGTCAGGCTCCCCAATCTATAGTTCTTGGATTTTTCTTTCCATTTTCTTTAATAACAAAACTTTAGTCAAACTCATGACTTCCAGCATCTCACCTGTGTCTATTGATGAAAACAACATTTCAGCAAGGGACCCAACAATCACTTCCTTAGCTTCCTACAAATTTATTGGGTCCAACTGATCATTACCTGTGAGGAGATTCATTTTTTACATAGCATGTGGTTCTTGAAGGGAATGAACTTCCTGAGGAAGTGATAGATTGTGGGTAAAGTTATAGCATTTAAAACGCATTTGGTTAAGTACAAGAATTAAGCATTAAGTTCAAGAATAAGAAAACATTTGGACAAATCTGGGTCAAGCACAGGCAGGTGGGACTGGTTTAGTTTGGGATTATGGTCAGCAGGGACTTTATGGGCCGATAGGCCTGTTTGCAAATACCCTGTATAACTCGATGACTCTATGTGTGTTTGCATGTCCAAGTATATGTCTGCATATTTCTGTTCATGTTGGTCTATTCCTGTGTTTCTATATATGTCTCTGTTAACCTCTGTGTGCATGTCTATCGCTCTGTGCTAGTTACACGTGTTTCTGCCTTACTGTGTGGATCTCTGTCTCTGCATCTCTGGTCAATGGGAACTCTTCTTGTTTTTGGTGTGAATCACTGAAACTGGGTCAAAACCACTCTCCCTTCCTTTCCCTTTCCCACTTTTCTTTAAAGTGATACAATCCCACACTCTGTTGGTCTGGTTTAGGTCTTTTCCATCCTTTCTCACATGTAAGAGTAAAACATTAAAAATTCCAAGTTACTGGAAGTGCATTAAAATTAATCTCATTGCCTTGGAAAGTGGCTCACTCGGAATTGCTTGGATATAATTGCACTGGAAATATACTTTAATGTTTACACTGTGTGTTGTAAATACTACCCAGTGACAAACCATTTCCACATTGCAGAAGGAGCGCAGACATTTCTGCACATGAACATGTTCCACTCTGAGGGCCTAAGTACAATGACAATCATCTCCAAACCAACCTAGTGTGTGCATGTGCATGTGCGTGTGTGTCTGGGCTTGGCGCAATCAAAATTCAGGTTGGATTGTGCTGTGAGCTGCTGCCCTCCCTCTCTCCCTCCCAGACTGAATCTCTGATCGTGTACACACTTCAGCATCACGATTACAGTGGGATGGGGGATCGGGATGGGGGTACAACAGAGATTGACAACAACTGAAATCTCCGCAGCTCTGGAAGCAGCTTTGGACAAAAATGAAAGTTGACGTTTTGAATCGAGTGATCCTTACTCAGAACCCATATCGTGAGATATTACATCACTTTAAACATCACAGAGACTTCTAGACCTGCCCCACACAGATACACACACGAATACAGACACATAGAGGCACTCACTATACATTGACAGTAATACAGACATGGAGAGTGTGTCAATATTTCACTCGCTCTGCCTGGTGTGTGTCAGTATTTTTGGGTGGAGTGTGACTGTATGACAGTTTCAATATTTGCAGATACCAAACCTGAAAGAATTGTGAAGTTTGTTGAGGACTGTGTGGAACTCCAACAGTAAAGTTATATGTTGGTGTAGTGTTCAGGTGTATGGCAGATGAGGATCAATGCAGCGCAGTGTGAGGTGATGCTCTTTGGTAGGAAGGACATTGAAAGACAATATAAAACAGGTTGTACCGTTATAAAGGAGGTGCAGGAACAGAAGGCCCAGAGTGTATATCAGAACAGATTATTGAAGATGACAGGACAAGTGGGTATAGCAATAAATCTCACAGGTTAGTTTCAGCATCTGAGCTGTTTACAGGCGGAGGTAAAGGAGGGAGCCTCGGTGCCCCTTGCCTGGGATGTGATGGAGACGATGTGATGTGAACCCACCATCATGCCCAACAATACCGTGGGGATTCCATTTGTACCAGCTCGACACAAAAGGGAGTTGGCATCAGGGCCACGGCCTCTAAGTTGTGTTAGGGGGAAACGAAGCTGCCAGTAGGTTGAAAGTGAGAATTGCCCTTCACTGCGGAGTGGCAGATAGGGTTTAATTTAGATAAATGTGAGAAAAGCAAATCAGAGCAGGACTCACACTGAATTGTAAGGTCTTGGAGATTCTTGCTGAACAAAGAGACCTTGGAGTGCATGTTCATAGTTCCTTGAATGTAGAGTCACAGGTAGAGAGGATAGTGAAGAAATTGTTTGGGATTCTTCCCTTCGTTGGTCAGAGCATTGAATAAAGGAGCTGTACAGGACATTGGTTGGGCCACTTTTGGAATATTGTGTGCAATTCTGGTCTCCCTCTTATCAGAAAGAGGCACTGAAACATGAAAGGTTTGAGAATTGATTTTTTAAGGATGTTGCCAGGGTTGAGGATTTGAGTTGCAGGGAGAAGCATAATAGGATGGGGCCATTTTCCCTGGAGTGTCATAGGCTGAGGTGTGATGTTGAAGAGGTTTATAAAATCGTGAGGGGCATGGATAGCGTAAATAGACAAGGTGTTTACTCTGGGGTGGTGGAGCCCAGAACTAGAGGATATAGGTTTAGGGTGAGAGGGGAAAATTCAAAAGGAGCCTAAAGGGCAACCAAAATTGTAACATTTAAAAGGCATTTAAATAGGAAGGGTTCAGATGGATGTCGGTCAAGTGCTGGCAAATGGGAATAGTTTAGGTTAGAATATCTGGTTTGCATAGATGGGTTTGACTGAAGAGTCTGTTTTTGTGCTAGACATCTCTGACTGAGGGATCATAAAAGTGAACACTGCTCTGATTCACCTCTGGGCTCCTTGATGTCCACTTGTTCATTATCTAGCTTCCTCAGTCTGACATGTGTATTTTTGCCATGTTTAGTATTTTACTCCTACGTTCACAGGATGTGTGTTGCAGGAAGATAGGAATGATTACAGCCAGGAATTAAGTCAAGGATGTGAAAGTAAATGGTCAGGTGATATCACTGAAGTCGAAATAGTGGTCACGGAGTGGGACAGGGCTATCACCCTCTCCTCACCTCTGGAATTCAGCTGTTTGTCAGCTTGTGAATTGATTCTGTAACAAGATCAGGAGCTGAGTGGCCCTGGCAGAACCCAAACTTGGTGTCACAGAAAGTTATTGCTGAGCACCTGCGTGACAGTAGTGTTGATGACACCTTCCATCACTTCACTGCTGAGCGAGTGTCGACTGATGGAGGGAAATTGGCTGGATTGGCTCTGTCCTGCGTTTTTATGTTGAACATCCCTGGGAAATGTTCCACAATGGCAGTAGTTGCCAGTGCTGGAGCAGTACTTGTCTGGTGGGCAGCAATTTCTGGAGCACAGCCATCAGTATTATTGCCACAATGTTGGCAGGGCCGACAGTCTTTACACTACTTCTCCATTTCTTGATCTGATTTGAAATAAGTTTTAAACCAATTCGATTCACATCAGTGATGTGAGGGACCAATGGAGAAGGCTCATCCAGTTGGCACTGCTAGCAGAAGATTGCTGCAAATGCTGTTGTCTTGCCTATTGCATGGGTTGTGAGACCCCTCCATCAGTTAGGTTGGGGATATCTGTGATGCTTCCTGCAGTGAGTTGTTTAATTTCCCATCACCATTCCTGACTAGGTGTGGCATAACTACAGAGCTCAGATCCGATCCATTGGTTGTTGGATCATACAGTTCTATTTGGTGTTGCTTGCGCTGTTTGGCATGCGGGTTGGGTAGCTTCACCAGGTTGGCACCACATTTATGGTATGCCTGGTATTGCTCCTAGCATGCGCTGTGGACCTCTCCATTGAACTAGGGTTGATACCCTGGCTTGATGTTAATGGTTGAATGGGGGATATACCAAGCCATGAGATTTCAGATTGGGCTGGAGTACAGTTAGAACATAGAACATAGAACAGTACAGCACAGAACAGGCCATTCAGTCCACGATGTTGTGCCGACCACTGATCCTCATGTATGCACCCTTAAATTTCTGTGACCATATGCATGTCCAAGAGTCTCTTAAATGTCACCAATGACCCTGGCACCACAACTGCTGCTGGCAACGCATTCCATGCTCTCACAACTCTCTGCGTAAAAAAACCACCTCTGACATCCCCTCTATACTTTCTTCCAACTAGCTTAAAACTATGACCCCTCACATTAGTCATTACTGCCCTGGGAAATAGGCTTTGGCTGTCGACTCTATCTATGCCTCTCATTATCTTGTATACCTCAATTAGGTCCCCTCTTCTCCTTCTTTTCTCTAATGAAAAAAGTCCGAGCTCAGTCAACCTCACCTCATAAGGTAAGCCCTCCAGTCCAGGCAGCATCCTGGTAAACTTCCTCTGAACCCTCTCCAAAGCATCCACATCTTTCTTATAATAGGGTGACCAGAAGTGGACGCAGTATTCTAAGTGAGGTCTAATCAAAGTTTTATAGAGCTGCAACAAGGTCTCACGTCTCTTAAACTCAATCCCCTGTTAATAAAAGCCAAAACACCATAAGCTTTTTTAACAACCCTGGCCACTTGGGTGGCCATTTTAAGGGATCTATGTACCTGCACACCAAGATCCCTTTGTTCCTCCACGCTGCCAAGAATCCTATCCTTAATCCTGTACTCAGCTTTTAAATTCAACCTTTCAAAATGCATCACCTCGCATTTATCCAGGTTGAACTCCATAAACAGCAGTTCTGCTGCTGTTGTTGGCCCACAGTGAGGCAGAAGTTGCAGGGCGAAGAGGGCTGATTGTGTGGTTGTATTTGCTGGTGCATTGGTAGATGTAATGTGGTTCATCCAGTTTCATTCCTTTGTTGAGACTGTGCAATGATTAATACAATGAGTGATTGGGTGTGCCACTGTCAGGAATGCAA
>NW_025214309.1:4032-5574 GCF_004010195.1 Chiloscyllium plagiosum | reverse complement strand
TTCTACTGATTATCAGTTTATTTTACTTTATTAGCACTTGAACCACTGGTGTTTTTTCTCCCAACATTGGTTAAAGAAATCGTAAGTTCATTCATCCAAGTTAATTTTGTAATCTTTCACAAAGAAACAAGTGAGAACAACAAATAGCTGAGTGCAAAACAAAATACTGCAGCTATGCGATATCTGGAAACACTCTAAAGGTCAGGCAGTATTAATCTTTCTGGTCAATGATCTTGTACTCGCGAATTACAACATACAGGCAAAGCAGAAGGAAAGTAGAATTTGAAAGGGTGTGTAATGACCCAATTGGTACTGCCCCATGGCACAGCTTTATGTAACCTAACAATAGTTGAATGGCATTACATGAAGTTTGAAAAGAACAACAAATCAACAGGAGGAGATGGGTAAGGTGGGTGCAAAAATGACTATTTCAGCGATCTGCATAATACAAGGTTACTGAATCACTGATACTGCACGAGTTTGTCAGTATGGTTTCAATTACTGACAATAATTTGCTAATGTCTTAGCCTTCACAGAATTAGGGTAAATGTGCGATATCTGAATTTCATGATTTGGTTCCTATTGCACTTTGATCAATAAAAAATATTCTTGGTTTAATCTACTCAAAGGAGAAACTGACGACGCAGAAACTGGATTTCAGTGTCGAAAAGTGTCATACTGGAAAAGCACAGCAAGTAAAGGCAGCATCTGAGAAGCAGGAGAGTCGATGTTTTGGGCATAAGCCCTTGATCAGGAATCATAGGCTTCCGAAAAATAACTGGCATAGACTTATGCCAATACATACGTAAAAGGGTCAGAGCATGTTACTATCAGATTAGAGACTAATCTCAGATTTGGTACCATTCAGTGCAACATTTCAGTATGGTAATTACATATGTACCTAAAAGAGAAGTTGTCAAAAATTACAAGCTCGAGAATAATTATAGCATTAAACCTGGATATAAAGTTGGTGAACAAGAATGGCAAAGTGAAGTCCCAACAGTATCGTCTTGGGCAGTGTCAAGGTAAACATTTGAGAGCAGAGTTGCAACTTTGGTGTAATCTTCAATGTGGCCAAATTGCAGCAAACATCTGTTCAAAATTATCTGCAAACTACTGAATACGAAATCCTCCTTGCACAATAATGAGGTAGCATTTTGGGATGTCATTTTTAAAATATATTGTTTTCAAAGTTACTCACAATTAAGAGTGCTCACTTAGTGCTGTCTGCATAACACAGTATGAAAAGGAATTAACAAAAAAAAATTATAACCCAAATTCAGAGTCACTAATTCATTGATATTGCATGGGTCCAGCATTTACAAGTGATCGATTTTTGAAAATATATACAGATACATTTACTGACTACATTGGAGTACAGTCAAGTTTCTTACTGAACAATGACAGGATTGGACAGAGTCTGCATGGATTTAAGAGAGGGGAATCATACTTAGCAAATCTACTGAAAGAATCTACAGAGTCGAATATTAAAGAAAGAAATTGCAGGACATTTAGAAAAGCTTATCATTAAACATGGTAGAC
>NW_025214309.1:0-3885 GCF_004010195.1 Chiloscyllium plagiosum | reverse complement strand
TCTGTATTTGGATTTTAAAAATGCAAATGATAAGATGCTACGTAAAAGTTAATTGCACAATATAGGAGCTCACGGTATCGGGGTAATGTATTAGCATGGACTGAGAATTGGTTAACCACACTGGTTGTTGCTGAGACCTCACTTGGAGTACTGTATAAGATGTTAGCTCCCATATTTAATAAAGGATAAACCAACATTTGTGACCATTTAAAAAAGGATTCACTTAGCTGCTTCGAGGATGAAATGGTTGACCTACCAAGAATAGATAAGTAGGTTAGGACATTATTCAATAGAATCTTGATAAATAAGGGGTGATCTTATGTAAAAACAAGATTGAGGCGCTTGACAGGGTAGATGTTGACGAGATCTTCTCGAACCAGTGAAATCTCAAACCAGGGGACATTACATAAAGGAACCTTTATTTTAAAAAAATGTAAAGAATTTTTTCTCTGTGAATGGCTATAATTTTCTAGCCCAAACAATTGTGAAAGTTAAATGTGGGAGGGGAATGGTTGAGTTACTTTTTGGAGCGTCAGTGTGGCTTGTTGGGCTGAAGGGCCTGTTTCCACGCAGTAGGGAATCTATGATTCTATCTCAAATTATTTTAAAAGAGGGCAGATAGATTTTTGAAATATTGAGCAGTTGAGGGCTATGCGAATCAAGCATAAAAGAGGTGTTGAGGTCTGGGTTGGCCCAGCCATGATCTGATAGAATGGGGGAACAAGCTGAAGGCGATGAATGCCCTACTCCTGCACCGATTCCTTGAGGCTTCATTTCATGTTTTTTTGTCTCCAAAGAAGAGCGTGATATAATGTGTAAAGATCTCAGATGTTGTGAAGGAGTAAAAATGCGGTGTTTATGTATCGATTCAGATGGCATTGATTCAACAATCACAACTATGCAGTCATGAGTAGGAAGACAATTCCCTCCATGAATAAAGGAAATCTACTGCAGAGCTCACACAAAGGGAATCCTTCCCCTCAGTAAACTCTCACATTACCCAACATATCAGCAAACGCAGGACGCACTGCGTATGCTCGAGCCAACAAAGGGACCCCGGGTGACTGATGTCACCGGACTAATGAAAGGACGGTGGGCGGAGCTGGAGGACCTGGCGGGAGGTTGGTCCAACCATTCAAAGTGAATGTAGGGCGGAACAAGACCGCGTGATCAGCTTCGGGTGCGGCGCAGAGTCACTGTAATGAATGCTCAGGAAGTTATGGAGCGAAAGGATACGGTAAGGAAAGAAATAAACAGAGGAAAACGGGAGAAAAACCGTGTTGCTAAGAGCGGAGAGGTTTTACAAACAAAATGTGCACGTCGGAAAACGCAAATTTGAACGTCCCAGGTTCGTGTTTGCAGGAAACGGGGAATTACCTCAGCGCGGCTGCAAGCCTGCGTGCACGCCGCCACCTTTATTCGGGGCAACGACTCACTGGACACGTGCGTGGCCGCCATCTTTGTAGAGGGCAAGATGCAGCAAGCGCATGTGCAGCCTTTCCCTGTTACTGAGACATTGGGCAGGATTTACTCAGAGCACATTGAAACTCAGAAAAATAGATGTTTATTTCTGGATTTGTGTCGTCATTCATTTAAATGATTTGGTATCGTAAATGAGTTTGCATATCATACAAAATTGGAGATATTGTGGATAGGGAAGTAGGTTACCTCAGATTACAATGAGATATTGATCAGAAGGGGTTTAATTTAGATAAATGTGAGGTGCTGCATTTTGGAAAAGCAAATCAGGGTAGGACTTATACACTGAATGGCAAGGCCCTGGAGATGATTGCCGATCAAAGAGACCTTGGACTGCAGGTTCATAGTCCTTGCAAGTCAAGTTGCAGGTACATAAGATGATGAAGAAGGTGTTTGGCAAGTTAGAGCATTGAGCATGGGATGTGGGAGGTCATTTCGCTGTACAGGACATTCGTTAGGCCACTTTTGGAATATTGTGTGCAATTGTGGCCTGCCTCCTATCGGAAGGGTGCTGTGAAGTTTGAAAGGTTTCAAAAAAGACTTAGAAGGATGTTGTTAGGGCTGGAGGATTTGAGCTGTAGGGTGAGGCATAAAAGGCTGAGACTGTTTTCCCTGGAGTACCAGTGGCTGAGCAGTGATGTTATGGATATTTATGCAATCATGAGGGGCATGAGTAGAGTAAATGAACAAGGTGTTTTCCCTGAAGTAGGAGTGTCCAGAAGTAGAGGGCATTGCTTTAGGGTGTTCGGGGAAAAATTTCAAAGTGGCCAAAAGGGCAACTCTTTCATCCAGTGGGTGGAATGAGCTGCCAGAGGAAGTGGTGGAGGCGAGTACAATTAAAATTTGTTAAAGGCATCTAAATAGACACATGATATGATTAGGAATCTTTTGCAGGGAATTGGGCCAAGTGCTGGCAAATGGGAATAGATTAGGTTTGGATACCTGGTTGGCTTGGATGAGTTAGACTGTAGGGTCTGTGTTGGTGCTATACATCTCTATGACTGTGGGAACATAACAGCTTATACTGCTCTGCTTCATCTCTGGGCGCCCTCATGACCACTTTGTCAATATCTAGCTTCCTCAATCTTGAACAATGCGTGTATATTTGGTCTGTTTAGTATTTTACGATTACTTTTACAGACATTTTTGTAAGCTATTTTTTTCTCTGCCGTTCAGCCCCTGACCATGTGCTGCTTTTTAATTTTTTTCTGGAAAATCTTTGACAGCCAAGAATTATTTTTTCCAATGAGCAAGTGTATTTTCCTTCTATTTTAGACTTTCAAATTCTACACCATTTTCATTTCCTGTAATTCGTTTTGCACTCCCTAAAACATCAACTGTGTTTCTCCTTCCACAGATACCTGTGATTAATGCCAAATCCCTGTTGCCTGTGGAGAGGGTGATGTTTGACTTTCTTGTACAGCTGCAGTTTGTGTGGCGAAGGTGCTCCCACAATGTGGTTGGGTAAGAGACATTACAGAGTATTCACTCAACGACAGTGATGATTTGAAGATAATGTCCAAATCAAGAACAGTTTGTAGTTTTATTATCCTGCTTATAATTTCAGAAACATATCAGTGGGAACTTCAAACATCAGGCCAGAGAAGGATGATATTAGGTCAGGTGACCAAAAGCATTGCCAAATAAGCAGATTTTGAGGAATGTCTTAAAGGAGGAAAGCAGACCTGAGAGGTTTTGCCTGAGATTTTCAGACCTTGTTGCTTTGGCAACTGTAAAAGCAGCCACACAGGTGAAGTAATGAATTAACAGGTCATTGGGAGTCTCGAACAGAATGGGTTATCGAGATCTCAAATGGTGTGTGTTGCAGCGAGCGCGGGATGATCACAACCAGGAATTTGAATCCAGGGTGAGAATTTTAAATTGAGGGATGTGGGACTGATGCTGGCAGGTGAGACTAGATTGGGTTGGGATATCTGGTCGGCATGGACGGGTTGGATTGAAGGGTCTGTTTCCATGTTGTACATCTCTGTGGCTCTATGTTGTTGATTATGAGTAGGAGCTTTTTGATGGATCAACAGGTTTTGGTACGAGGGAGTACTTCGGTAGCAGAGATTTAGATTTTCTTGAGATTACAGGGAGGTTGAATGTGGGAAGCTGGCCAGCAGTGTGTTTAGATAATGAAGTCTGGAGAAAACACAAGTTTGATTAGAGTATATGAGCTTAGACAAGGGTGGACACAGCTAGAAATAGTGGTTTTGGAGTGGGACTGGGCTATCACCCTCAACTCACCTCTGGGATTCAGCTGGTTGTCAGGTTGTGAATCAGGGCGGTAACACAATCGGAAGCTGAGTGATCCTGGTGGAGCCTAAAATGAGTGTCGCTCAGCTGGCAGTTGCTGAGCAGCTGCTGCTCGATAGCTCTGTTGATGATATCTTTCATCACTTT
>NW_025214308.1:29263-41428 GCF_004010195.1 Chiloscyllium plagiosum | reverse complement strand
GGACTATCGGGCCAACATGGGGAGCGGTGCGGAATATGTCAGTGTATGGCACAGGAAACCGGACTATCTCCCCAGCATGGAGAGCTGTGCAGATTATGTCAGTGTATGGCTAATTAAACCGGACTATTTGCCCAACATGGAGAGCTGTGCAGTCCAAGTCAGTGTATTGCTCAGTAAACCGGACTATCAGGCCAGCATGGAGAGTGTGCAGTCTATGCCATTATATGGCTCAGTAAACCGGACTATCGCCCCAGCATGGAGAGCTGTGCAGTCTATGTCAGTGTAGGCCTCAGTCACACGGACTATCGTGCCAACATGGGGAGCTGTGCAGACTATGTCAGTATATGGCTCAGTAAACCGGACTATCGGCCCAACATGGATAGCTCGGCAGAGTATGTCAGTGTGTGGCTCAGGAAACCGGACTATGGGACACAGCATGGAGAGGTGTGCAGACTATGTCAGTGTATGGCTCAGTAAACAGGACTATCAGCGCAAGATGGAGAGCTGTGCAGATTAAGTCAGTGTATGGCTCAGTGAACTGGACTATCGCCGCAACATGGGAAGGTGTGCAGAATGTGTCAGTTTAGGGCTCAGTAAACCAGACTATCGGGCCAGCATGGAGAGCTGTGCAGATAATGTCAGTGTATGGCTCAGTAATCCGGACTATCATGCCAGCATGGCGAGCGGTGCGGACTATGTCAGTGTACGTCTCATAAACCAGACTATCGGGCCAACATGGGGAGCTGTGCTCACTTTGTCAATGTATGGCTCAGTGAACCAGACTATCGGCCCAGAATATAGAGCTGTGTAGACGATGTCAGTGTATAGCTCAGTAAACCGGACCATCTGCCCAGCATGGAAAGCTGTGCAGACTATGTCAGTGTATGGCTCAGTAAACAGGACTATCAGCCAAGCACGGGGAACTCTGCAGACTATGTCAGTGTATGGCTCAGGAAACCGGACTATGGGACACAGCATGTAGAGCTGTGCAGAGTATGTCAGTATATGGCTCAGTAGACCGGACTATCGGGCCAGCAGGGAGAGATGAGCGGACTATCTCAGTGTATGACTCAGTAAATGGACTATCGGGCCAGCATGGAGAGCTGTGCAGACTATGACAGTGTACGGCTCAGTAAACCGGACTATCTGCCCAAAACGGGGAGTTGTGCAGACTTTGTCAGTGTATGGCTCAGTAAACCGGACTATCGCCCCGACATGGGGAGGTGTGCAGAATGTGTCAGTTTATGGCTCAGTAAACCGGACTATCGGGCCAGGATGGAGATCTATGCGTAAATGTCAGTGTACAGGTCAATAAACCGGACTATCTCACCAGCATGGGGAGCAGTGCAGATTATGTCAGTGTATGGCTCAATAAACCGGACTATTGGACAAACATGGGCAGGTGTCTAGAATGCGTCAGTTTATGGCTCAGTAAACCGGACTATCTGGCCAGCATGGAGAGCTGTGCAGACAATGTCAGTGTATGGCTCAGTAAACCGGACTATCGCGCCAGCATGGGGAGTGGTGTGGTCTATGTCAGTGTATGGCTCAGTAAACCGGACTATTGGACATACATGGGGAGCTGTGCAGACTATGTCAGTGTATGGCTCAGTAAACCGGAAAATCGGGCCAGCATGGGGAGCTGTGCAGACTATGTCAGTGTATGGCTCAGTAAACTGTCCTATCAGACCAGCATGGAGAGCTGTGCGGACTATGTCAGGGTATGTCTCATAAACCAGACTATCGGGCCAACATGGGGATCTGTGCTGACAATGTCAGTGTATGGCTCAGTAAATCGGACTATTGGGCCATCATGGGGAGCTGTGCAGACGATGTCAGTGTATGGGTCAGTAATCCGGACTTTCGGGCCAGCATGAGGAGCTGTGCAGACTATGTCAGTGTATGGCTCAGTATAACAGACTATCGGGCCAGAATATAGAGCTGTGTAGACTATGTCAGTGTATGGCTCAGTAAACCGGACTATCTGCCCAGCATGGAGAGCTGTGCAGACGATGTCAGTGTATGGGTCAGTAAACCGGACTTTCGGGCCAGCATGAGGAACTGTGCAGACTATGTCAGTGTATGGCTCAGTATACCAGACTATCGGGCCAGAATATAGAGCTGTGTAGACTATGTCAGTGTATGGCTCAGTAAACCGGTCTATCTGCCCAGCATGGAGAGCTGTGCAGACTATGTCAGTGTATGGCTCAGTATACCGAACTATCACCCCAACATGGGGAGGTGTGCCGAATGTGTCAGTTTATGGCTCAGTAAACCGCACTATCGGGCCAGCTTGGAGAGCTGTGCAGACAATGTCAGTGTATGGCTCAGTAAAACAGACTATTGGGACATCATTGGGAGCTGTGCAGAATATGTCAGTGTATGGCTCAGCAACCTGGACTTTTGGGCCAGCATGAGGATCTGTGCAGACTATGTCAGTGTATAGCTCAGTAAACTGGACTATCAAGCCAGAATATAGAGCTGTGTAGACTATGTCAGTGTATGGCTCAGCACACTGGATTATCGGTCCAATATGGAGAGCTCTGCAGACTGTGTCAGTATATGGCTCAGGAAACCGGACCAGAGGACACAGTGTATGGCTCAGTAGACCGGACTATCGGGCCAGCAAGGAGAGCTGAGCGTACTATCTCAGTGTATGGCTCAGGAAACCAGACTATCTGCCCAGCATGGAGAGCTGTGCAGACCATATCCGTGTATGGCTCAGTAAATGGACTCTCGGGCCAGCATGGAGAGGTGTGCGAACAATCTCAGTGTATTGCTCAGTAAACCGGACTATCAACTCCGCATGGAGAGCTGTGCAGATTATATCAGTGTATGGCTCAGTAAACCGGACTGTCGTACCAACATGGGGAGGTGTGCAGAATGTGTCAGTTTATTGCTCAGTAAACCGGACTATCGGGCCAGGATGGGGAGCTATGCAGACTATGTCTGTGCATGGCTCAGTAAACCAGAATATCGGGCCAGCATCGGGTGCTGTGCAGACTATTTCAGTGTATGGCTCAGTAAACCGGACTATGGGGCGGCATAGAGAGCTGTGCAGACTATGTCAGTGTATGGCTCAGTAAACAGGACTACCGGGCCATCGTGGGGAGCTGTGCAGATTTTGTCACTGTAGGGCTCAGTAAACCGGACTATCGAGCCATCGTTGGGAGTTGTGCGGACTAAGTCAGTGTATGGCCCAGTAAACCGGACTATGTGCCCAGCATGGGGAGCTGTGCAGACTATGTCAGTGTATGGCTCAGTAAACCGGACTAACTGCCCAGCATGGGGAGCTGTGCAGACTATGTAAGTGTATGGCTCAGTAAACCGGACTATGGGACACAGCATGGAGAGCTGTGCAGACAATGTCAGTGTATGGCTCAGTAGCCCGGACTATCGGGCCAGCAGGGAGAGCTGAGCTGACTATCTCACTGTATGACTCAGCAAACCGAACTATCTGCCCAGCATGGAGAGCTGTGCAGACTGTGTCAGTATATGGCTCAGTAAACCGGACGATCTGCCAAGCACGGGGAGTTGTGCGGACTATCTCAGTGTATTGCTCATTAACCCGGACTATCAGGCCAGCATGGCGAGCTGTGCAGACTATGTCAGTGTATGGCTCAGTAAACCGGACTATCTGCCCAGCCTGGGGAGCGGTGAAGACTATGCCAGTGTGGGCGGCACGGTGGCACAGTGGGTAGCACTGCTGCCTCACAGCGCCAGAGACCCGGGTTCAATTCCTGCCTCAGGGGAATGACTGTGTGGAGTTTGCACGTTCTCCCCGTGTCTGCGTGGGTTTCCTCCGGGTGCTCCGGTTTCCTCGCACAGTCCAAAAGATGTGCAGGTTAGGATGAATTGGCCGTGCTAAATTGCCCGAAGTGTTAGGTAAGGGGTAGATGTAGGGTATGGATGGGTTGCGGTTCGGTGTGGACTTGTTGGGCCGAAGGGCCTGTTTTCACACTGTGAGTAATCTAACTAGCCATTTGTATGGCTTAGTAAACCGGACTATCGGGCCAGAATGGAGAGCTGTGTAGACTATGTCAGTGTATGGCTCAGTAAATAGGACTATCAGCCACATGGAGAGCTGTGCAGACTGTGTCAGTGTATGGCTCAGTAAACCGGACTATCGCCCCGACATGGGGAGGTGTGCAGAATGTGTCAGTTAATGGCTCAGTAAACCGGACTATCGGGCCAGGATGGAGATCTATGCGTAAATGGCAGTGTATAGCTCAGTAAACCGGACGAACTCACCAGCATGGGGAGCAGTGCAGATTATGTCAGTGTATGGCTCAATAAACCGGACTGTTGGAAAAACATGGGGAGGTGTTTAGAATGCGTCAGTTTATGGCTCAGTAAACCGGACTATCGGGCCAGAATGGAGAGCTGTGCAGACAATGTCAGTGTATGGCTCAGTAAACCGGACTATCTGGAGAGCATGGAGATCTGTGCAGACTATGTCAGTGTATGGCTCAGCACACCGGATTATCGGCCCAGCATGGAGAGCTCTGCAGACTATGTCAGTATATGGCTCAGGATACTGGACTATGGAACACAGTGTATGGCTCAGTAGACCGGACTATCGGGCCAGCACGGAGAGCTGAGCGTACTATCTCAGTGTATGGCTCAGGAAACCAGACAATCTGCCAAGCATGGAGAGCTGTGCAGACTATATCAGTGTATGGCTCAGTAAATGGACTATCGGGAGAGCATGGAGAAGTGTGCGGACTATCTCAATGTAATGCTCAGTAAACCGGACTATCAGCTCAGCATGGAGAGCTGTGCAGATTATGTCAGTGTGTGGCTATGTAAACCGGACTTTCGCCCCAACATGGAGAGGTGTGCAGAATGTGTCAGTTTATGGCTCAGTAAACCGGACTATCGGGCCAGCATGGGGAGCTGTGCAGAATGTGTCAATCTTAGGCTCAGTAAACCGGACTATTGGGTCATCATGAGGAGCTGTGCAGACTATGTCAGTGTATGGCTCAGTAAACTGGACTATCCGGGCAAAAATATAGAGCTGTGTAGACCATGTCAGTGTATGGCTCAGTAATTCGGACTATCTGCCCAGCATGGAGAGCTGTGCAGAGCATGTCAGTGTATGACTCAGTAAACAGGACTGTCAGCCCAGCATGGAGAGCTGTGGAGACTATGTCAGTGTATGGCTCAGTAAACCGGACTATCTGCCAGGCATGGACAGCGGTGCAGACTATGTCAGTGTATGTCTCAGTAAACCGGACTATCGGCCCAACATGGAGAGCAGTGCAGATTATGTCAGTGTATGTCTCAGCAAACCGGACTATCGGCCCAACATGGAGAGCTCTGCAGACTATGTCAGTATATGGCTCAGGAAACAGGACTATGGGACACAGCATGGAGAGCTGTGCAGACTATATCAGTGTATGGCTCAGTAAATGGACTATCGGGCCAGCATGGAAAGGTGTGCGGACTATCTCAGTGTATGGCTCAGTAAACCGGACTAACTGTCCAGCATGTAGAGCTGTGCAGACTATGTCAGTGTATGGCTCAGTAAACCGGACTATCGAACCATCGTTGGGAGCTGTGCGGACTATGTCAGTGTATGACTCAGTAACCTGGCCTATCTGCCCAGCATGGAGAGCTGTGCAGATTAAGTCAGTGCATGTCTCATAAACCAGACTATCGGGCCATCATGGGGAGCTGTGCAGACTCTGTCAGTGTATGGCTCAGTAAACCGAACTATCTGACCGGCATGGAGAGGTGTGCAGACTATGTCAGTGTATGGCTCAGTAAAACGGACTATCTGCCCAGCATTGAGAGCTGAGCAGACTATGTCAGTGTATGGCTCAGTAAACCGGACTATCTGCCCAGCATGGAGAGCTGTGCAGACTATGTCAGTGTATGGCTCAGCACACCGGATTATCGGCCCAATATGGAGAGTTCTGCAGACTATGTCAGTATATGGCTCAGGATACTGGACTATGGGACACAGTGTATGGCTCAGTAGACCGGACTATCGGGCCAGCAGGGAGAGCTGAGCGTACTATCTCAGTGTATGGCTCAGGAAACCAGACGATCTGCCCAGCATGGAGAGGTGTGCAGACTATATCAGTGTATGGCTCAGTAAATGGACTATCGGGAGAGCATGGAGAGGTGTGCGGACTATCTCAGTGTATTGCTCAGTGAACCGGACTGTCAGCTCAGCATGGAGAGCTGTGCAGATTATGTCAGTGTGTGGCTCAGTAAACCGGACTGTCGCCCCAACATGGGGAGGTGTGCACAATGTGTCAGTTTATGGCTCAGTAAACCGGACTATCGGGCCAGCATGTGGAGCTGTGCAGAATGTGTCAATCAATGGCTCAGTAAACCGGACTATTTGGCCATCATGAGGAGCTGTGCAGACTATGTCAGTGTATGGCTCAGTAAACTGGACTATCGGGCCAGAATATAGAGCTGTGTAGACCATGTCAGTGTATGGCTCAGTAATTCGGACTATCTGTCCAGCATGGAGAGCTGAGCAGAGCATGTCAGTGTATGACTCAGTAAACAGGACTGTCAGCCCAGCATGGAGAGCTGAGCAGACGATGTCAGTGTATGGCTCAGTAAACCGGACTATTGGCCCAACATGGAGAGCTCTGCAGACCCTGTCTGTATAGGACACAGGAAACCGGACTATTGGACTCACTGTGTGGCTCAGTAGACCGGACTATCGGGCCAGCAGGGAGAGCTGAGCGTACTATCTCAGTGTATGGTTCAGGAAACCAGACAATCTGCCAAGCATGGAGAGCTGTGCAGATTATGTCAGTGTATGGCTCAGTAAACCGGACTATCGGACCAGCATGGAGAGCTGCACAGACAATGTCAGTATATGGCTCAGTAAACCGGACAATCGGGACAGCATGGGGAGCTGTGCAGACAATGTCAGTGTATGGCTCAATAAACAGGACTGTCGGGACAGCATTGGGAGCTGTGCGGACTACCTAAGTGTATGGCTCAGTAAAATGGACTATCGGGCCATTGTTGGGACCTCTGCAGACTATGTCAGTGTATGGCTCAGTAAACCGTTCTATCGAGCCATCGTTGGGAGCTGTGCGGACTATGTCAGTGTATGGCTCAGTAACCTGGCCTATCTGCCCAGCATTGCGAGCTGTAAAGAATAAGTCAGTGCATGTCTCATAAACCAGACTATCGAGCCATCATGGGGAGCTGTGCAGACTATGTCAGTGTATGGCTCAGTAAACCGGACTATCTGCCCAGCATGGAGAGCTGTGCAGACTATGTCAATGTATGGCTCAGTAAACCGGACTATCGGGCCTGAATATAGAGCTGTGTAGACTATGTCAGTGTATGGCCAAGTAAACCGGACTATCTGCCCAGCATGGAGAGCAGTGCAGAATATGTCAGTGTTTGGCTCAGTAAACAGGACTATCGCACCAGCATGGAGAGCTGTGCAGATTATGACAGTGTATGGCTCAGTAAACAGGACTATCAGCCCAGCATGGAGAGCTGTGCAGATTATGTCAGTGGATGGCTCAGTGAACCGGATTATCGCCCCAACATGGGGAGGTGTGCAGACTATGTCAGTGTATGGCTCATTAAACCGGACTATCGAGCCATCGTTGGGAGCTGTGCGGACTATGCCAATGTATGGCTCAGTAACCTGGCCTATCTGCCCAGCATGGAGAGCTGTGCAGATTATGTCAGTGTATGTCTCATAAACCAGACTATCAGGCCAACATGGGGATCTGTGCTGACTATGTCAGTGTATGGCTCAGTAAACCGGACTATTGGGCCATCATGGGGATCTGTGCAAACTGTGTCAGTGTATGGCTCAGTAAACCGGACTATCGGGCCAGAACATAGAGCTGTGTAGACTATGTCAGTGTATGGCTCAGTAAACCGGACTATCTGCCCAGCATGGAAAGCGGTGCAGACTATGTCAGTGTATGGCTCAGTAAACAGGAATATCAGCCCAGCATGGAGAGCTGTGCAGACGATGACAGTGTATGGCTCAGTAAACAGGACTATCTGCCCAGCATGGAGAGCTGTGCAGATTATGACAATGTATGGCTCAGTAAACAGGATTTTCAGCCCAGCAGGGGAGCTGTGCGGATTATGTCAGTGTATGTCTCAGCAAACCGGACTAACGTGGCTCAGTAAACAGGACTATCAGCCCAGCATGGAGAGCTGTGCAGAATATGTCAGTGTATGGCTCAGTAAACCGGACTATCTGCCCAGCATGGCGAGCTGTGCAGACTATGTCAGTGTATGGCTCAGTAAACAGGACTATCAGCCCAGCATGGAGAGCTGTGCAGAATATGTCAGTGTATGGCTCAGTAAACCGGACTATCGTGCCAGCATGGGGAATCGTGTGGACTATGTCTGTGTATGGCTCAGTAAACCGGAATTTCAGGCCACCATGGTGAGCTGTGCTGACTATGTCCGTGTATGGCTCAGCAAACTGTCCTATCATCCCAGCATGGAGAGCTGTGCAGACTATGTCAGTGTATGGCTCAGTAAACCGGACTGTTGGGCCATCATGGTGAGCTGTGCAGACGATGTCAGTGTATGTCTCATAAACCAGACTATCAGGCCAACATGGGGATCTGTGCTGACTATGTCAGTGTATGGCTCATTAAACCGGACTATTAGGCCATCATGGGGAGCTGTGCAGACTTGTCAGTGTATGGCTCAGTAAAGCGGACTATCGGGTCAGCATGAGGATCTGTACAGACTGTGTCAGTGTATGGCTGAGTAAAACGGACTATCGGGCCAGAATATAGAGCTGAGTAGACTATGTCAGTGTATGGCTCAGTAAATCGGACTGTCTGCCCAGCATGGCGAGCTGTGCAGACCATGTCAGTGTATGGCTCAGTAAACAGGACTATCAGCCCAGCATGGAGAACTGTGCAGATATTGTCAGTGTATGGCTCAGTGAACCAGACTATCGCCCCAACATGGGGAGGCGTGCAGAATGTGTCAGTTTATGGCTCAGTAAACCGGACTATCTGCCAGGCATGGAGAGCGGTGCAGACTATGTCAGTGTATGTCTCAGTAAACAGGAATATCAGCCCAGCATGGAAGGCTGTGCAGAGTATGTCAGTGTATGGCTCAGTGTACCGGACGATCGGCCCAACATGGAGAGCTGTGCAGATTATGTCTGTGTATGTCTCAGCAAACCGGACTATCGGCCCAACATGGAGAGCTCTGCAGACTATGTCAGTATATGGCTCAGGAAACCGGACTATGGGACACAGCATGGAGAGTTGTGCAGACTATATCAGTGTATTACTCAGTAAATGGACTATCGGGCCAGCATGGAAAGGTGTGCGGACTATCTCAGTGTATGGCTCAGTAAACCGGACTATCAACCCAGCATGGAGAGCTGTGCAGACTATGTCAGTGTATGGCTCAGTAAACCGGACTATCTGCCCAGCATGGAGAGCTGTGCAGAATATGTCAGTGTGTGGCTCAGGAAACGGACTATCGGGCCAGCATGGGGAATGGTGTGGACTATATCAGTGTATGGCTCAGTGAACCGGACTATAGCCCCAACATGGGAGGCGTGCAGAATGTGTCAGTTTATGGCTCAGTAAACCGGACTATCGGGCCAGCATGGTGAGCTGTGCAGATAATGTCAGTGTATGGCTCAGTAAACCGGACTATCGGGCCAGCATGTGGAGTGGTGTGGACTATGTCAGTGTATGGCTCAGTAAACCGGAATTTCAGGCCAGCATGGTGAGCTGTGCAGACTATGTCAGTGTATGGCTCAGCAAACTGTCCTGTCAGCCCGGCATAGAGAGCTGTGCAGACAATGTCAGTGTATGTCTCATAGACGAGACAATCGGGCCAACATGGGGATCTGTGCTGATTATGTCAGTGTATGACTCAGTAAACCGGACTTTCGTGCCAGCATGAGGATCTGTGCAGACTATGTCAGTGTATGGCTCAGTAAACCGGACTATCGGGCCAGAATATAAAATCTGTGTAGACTATGTCAGTGTATGGCTCAGTAAACCGGACTATCTGCACAGCATGGAGAGCTGTGCAGGCTATGTCAGTGTATGGCTCAGGAAACCAGACTATCTGCCCAGCATGGAGAGCTGTGCAGACTGTACCAGTGTATGGCGCAGTAAATGGACGATCGGACCAGCATGGAGAGGTGTGCGTGGTGCGGACTATGTCTGTGTCTGGCTCAGTCAACCGGAATATCGGGCCAGCATGGGGAGCTGTGCAGTCTATGTCAGTGTATGGCTCAGTAAACCGGACTATTGGGCCATCATGGGGGGCTGTGCAGAATATGTCAATGTATGGCTCGGTAAACCGGACTATCGGGCCAGCATGAGGAGTGGTGCGGACTATGTCTGTGTCTGGCTCAGTCAACCGGAATATCGGGCCAGCATGGGGAGCTGTGCAGTCTATGTCAGTGTATGGCTCAGTAAACCGGACTATTGGGCCATCATGGGGGGCTGTGCAGAATATGTCAATGTATGGCTCGGTAAACCGGACTATCGGGCCAGCATGAGGAGTGGTGCGGACTATGTCTGTGTCTGGCTCAGTCAACCGGAATATCGGGCCAGCATGGGGAGCTGTGCAGTCTATGTCAGTGTATGGCTCAGTAAACCGGACTATCGGGCCAGAATATAGAGCTGTGTAGACTATGTCAGTGTATGACTCAGTAAACAGGACTATCAGCCCAGCATGGAGAGCTGTGCTGATTATGTCTGTTAATGGCTCAGTGAACCAGACTATCGCCCCAACATGGGGAGGTGTGCAGACTATGACAGTGTATGGCTCAGTAAACCAGACTATCGAGCCATCGTTGGGAGCTGTGCAGAGTATGTCATTGTATGGCTCAGTAACCTGGCCTATCTGCCCAGCATGGAGAGCTGTGCAGATTGTGTCAGTGTATGTCTCATAAACCAGACTCTCAGGCCAACATGGGGAGCTGTGCAGACTATGTCAGTGTATGGCTCAGTAAACCGGACTATCGGGCCAGCATGAGGATCTGTGCAGACTGTGTCAGTGTGTAGCTCAGTAAACCGGTCTATCGGGCCAGAATATAGAGCTGTGTAGACTATGTCAGTGTATGGCTCAGTAAACCGGACTATCTGCCCAGCATGGCAGCTGTACAGACTATGTCAGTGTATGGCTCAGTTAACAGGAATATCAGCCCAGCATGGAGAGCTGAGCAGACTATGTAATTGTATGGCTCAGTAAACCGAACTATCGGCCTAACATGGAGAGCTGGGCAGATTATGTCAGTGTATGTCTCAGCAAACCGGACTATCGGCCCAACATGGAGAGCTCTGCAGACTATATCAGTGTCTGGCTCACTAAATGGACTATCGTGCCAACATGGAAAGGTGTGTGGACGACCTCAGTGTATGGCTCAGTAAACCGGACTATCTGCCCAGCATGGAGAGCTGTGCAGAGTCTGTCAGTGTATGGCTCAGTAAACCGGACTATCTGCCCAGCATGGAGAGCTGTGCAGACTATGTCAGTGTATGGCTCAGTAAACCGAACTATCGGCCTAACATGGAGAGCTGGGCAGATTATGTCAGTGTATGTCTCAGCAAACCGGACTATCGGCCCAAAATGGAGAGCTCTGCAGACTATGTCAGTGTCTGGCTCAGTAAATGGACTATCGGGCCAACATGGAAAGGTGTGTGGACGACCTCAGTGTATGGCTCAGTAAACAGGACTATCTGCCCAGCCTGGGGAGCGGAGCAGACGATGCCAGTGCATGGCTCAGTAAACCGGACTATCTGCCCAGCATGGAGAGCTGTGCAGACTCTGTCAGTGTATGGCTCAGTAAACTGGACTATCTGCCGAGCATGGAGAGCTGTGCAGACTATGTCAGTTTATGGCTCAGTAAACCGGACTATCGGGCCAGCATGGTGAGCTGTGCAGATAATGTCAGTGTATGGCTCAGTAAACCGGACTATCGGGCCAGCATGGTGAGCTGTGCAGATAATGTCAGTGTATGGCTCAGTAAACCGGACTATCTGCCCAGCATGGAGAGCTGTGCAGACTCTGTCAGTGTATGGCTCAGTAAACCGGACTATCTGCCCAGCATGGAGAGCTGTGCAGACTCTGTCAGTGTATGGCTCAGTAAACCGGACTATCTGCCCAGCATGGAGAGCTGTGCAGACTCTGTCAGTGTATGGCTCAGTAAACCGGACTATC
>NW_025214308.1:13862-28385 GCF_004010195.1 Chiloscyllium plagiosum | reverse complement strand
GTGCGAAATGTGTCAGTTTATTGCTTAGTAAACCGGACTATCGGGACAGCATGGGAGACTTGGCAGATTTTGTCAGTGTATGGTTCAGTAAACCGGACTATCCAGCCATCGTTGGGAGCTGTGCGGACTATGTCAGTGTATGGCTCAGTAACCTGGCCTATCTGCCCAGCATGGAGAGCTGTGCAGATTATGTCAGTGTCTGTCTCATTAACCAGACGATCGGGCCAACATGGGGAGCTGTGCGGACTATGTCAGTGTATGGCTCAGTAACCTGGCCTATCTGCCCAGCATGGAGAGCTGTGCAGATTATGTCAGTGTCTGTCTCATTAACCAGACGATCGGGCCAACATGGGGAGCTGTGCTGACTATGTCAGTGTATGGCTCAGTAAACCGGACTGTTGGGCCATCGTGGTGAGCTGTGCAGACTATGTCATTGTATGGCTCAGTAACCCGGACTTTCGTGCCAGCATGAGGGTCTGTGCAGACTATGACAGTGTATGGCTCAGTAAACCGGACTATCAGGCCACAATATAGAGCTGTGTCGACTATGTCAGTGTATGTCTCAGTAAACCGGACTATCTGCCCAGCATGGAGAGCGGTGCAGACTATGTCAGTGTCTGGCTCAGTAAACAGGAATATCAGCCCAGCATGGAGAGCTGTGCTAACTATGTCACTGTATGGCTCAGTAAACAGGACTATCTGCCCAGCATGGAGAGCTGTGCAGATTATGACAGTGTATGGCTCAATAAACAGGACTATCAGCCCAGCATGGAGAGCTGCGCAGATTATGTCAGTGTATGGCTCAGTGAACCGGACTGTTGCCCCAACATGGGGAGGTATGCAGACTATGTCAGTGTATGGCTCAGTGAACTGGACTTTCGTGCCAGCATGAGGATCTGTTCAGACAATGTCAGTGTATGGCTCAGTAAACCGGACTATCGTGCCAGAATATAGAGCTGTGTAGACTATGTCAGTGTATGGCTCAGTAAACCGGACTATCTGCACAGCATGGAGAGCGGTGCAGACTATTTCAGTGTATGGCTCAGTAAACAGGAATATCAGCCCAGCATGGAGAGCTGTGCAGACTATGTCAGTGTATGACTCAGTAAACAGGACTATCAAAGCACTCCGCTTCTTCCTTTCCCGCCGTACCACCCAGTACCCTTCCACCGACACCCTCCTTCGACTGACCGAACTGGTCCTCAGCCTGTAGAACTTTTCTTTCCAATCCTCCCACTTTCTCCAAACAAAAGGAGTAGCCATGGGCACCCGCATGGGCCCCAGTTATGCGTGCCTCTTCGTAGGGTATGTGGAACAATCCATCTTCCGCAACTACACTGGCCCCACCCCCCATCTTTTCCTTCGCTACATAGATGACTGTATCGGCGCTACGTCGTGCTCCCACGAGGAGGTTGAACAGTTCATCCACTGCACTAACACCTTCCACCCCGACCTCAAATTCACCTGGACAGTCTCGGACTCCTCCCTCCCCTTCCTAGACCTTTCTGTTTCTATCTCAGGCGACCGAATCAACACGGACATCTACTACAAACCAACCGACTCCCACAGCTACCTGGACTACACCTCCTCCCATCCTGCCCCCTGTAAAAACGCCATCCCATTCTCCCAATTCCTTCGTCTCCGCCGCATCTGCTCCCAGGAGGACCAGTTCAAAATACGTACAACACAGATGGCCTCCTTCTTCAAGGACCGCAATTTCCCCCCCGACGTGGTCGACGGTGCCCTCCACCGCATCTCCTCCTGCATTTACTTTAGGGGAAATTTGGCATGTTAATATGCTGCAGTTTTTCTTATCTGCGATGTTTTGTGTTATGTTGCTGAAAATATTACTGATGAAATACTTAGCAGTTGTAGTAAAATCATGCGTATACTTAGGATGAAGAAGATTATGAGTACCACATATGCTTGGTCCAGTTCTTGTTGGATTCATTTGGATATCAAAGTTGAAACTTTATTGCTGGAACAGCACAGCAGGTCAGGCAGCATCCAGGGAACAGGAGATTCGACGTTTCGGGCACAGGCCCTTCTTCAGGAATGAGCAGAGAGTGTTCAGCAGGAGAAGATAAAAGGTAGGGAGGAGGGACTTGGAGGAGGGGCGTTGGAAATGTGATAGGTGGAAAGAGGTCAAGGTGAGGGTGATAGGTGGGAGTAGGATGGAGGCGGAGAGGTCAAGAAGAAGACATTTCCAACTCCCCTCCTCCAAGTCCCTCCTCCCTACCTTTTATCTTCTCCTGCTGAACACGCTCTGCTCATTCCTGAAGAAGGGCCTGTGCCCGAAACGTCGAATCTCCTGTTCCCTGGATGCTGCCTGACCTGCTGTGCTGTTCCAGCAATAAAGTTTCAACTTTGATCTCCAGCATCTGCAGACCTCACTTTCTCCTCCAAACAGGAGTATCTGCCCAGCATGGAGAGTTGTGCAGATTATGACAGTGTATGGCTCAGTAAACAGGACTATCAGCCGAGCATAGAGAGCTGCGCAGATTATGTCAGTGGATGGCTCAGTGAACCGGACTATTGCCCCAACATGGGGATGTGTGCAGACTATGTCAGTGTATGGTTCAGTAAACCGGACTATCGAGCCATAGTTGGGAGCTGTGCGGACTATGTGAGTGTACGGCTCAGTAACCTGGCCTATCTGCCCAGCATGGAGAGCTGTGCAGATTATGTCAGTGTATGTCTCATAAACCATACTATCAGGCCAATATGGGGACCTGTGCTGACTATGTCAGTGTATGGCTCATTAAACCGGACTATTGCGCCATCATGGGGAGCTGTGCAGACTATGTCAGTGTATGGCTCAGTAAACCGGGCTATCGGGCCAGCATGAGGATCTGTGCAGACTGTGTCAGTGTATGGCTCAGTAAACCGGACTATCGGGCCAGAATACAGAGCTGTGTAGACTATGTCAGTGTATGGCTCAATAAACCGGACTATCTGCCCAGCATGGAGAGCGGTGCAGACTATGTCAATTTATGTCTCAGTAAACAGGAATATCAGCCCAGCATGGAGATCTGTGCAGACTTAGTCAGTGTATGGCTCAGTAAACCGGACTATCTGCCCAGCATGGCGATCTGTGCAGACTATGTCAGTGTATGGCTCAGTAAACAGGACTATCAGCAGGGCATGTAGAGCTGTGCAGATTATTTCAGTGTATGGCTCAGTGAATCGGACTATCGCCCCAACATGGGGATGCGTGCAGAATGTGTCAGTTTATGGCTCAGTAAACCGGACTATCGGGCCAGCATGATGAGCTGTGCAGACAATGTCAGTGTATGGCTCAGTAAACCGGACTATCGGGCCAGCATGGGGAGTGGTGTGGACTATGTCTGTGTATGGCTCAGTAAACCTGAATTTCAGGCCAGCATGGTGAGCTGTGCAGACTATGTCAGTGTATGTCTCATAAACGAGACAATTGGGCCAACATGGGATCTGTGCTGACTATGTCAGTGTATGGCTCAGTAAACCGGACTGTTGGGCCATCATGGTAAGCTGTGCAGACTAAGTCAGTGTATGGCTCAGTAACCCGAACTTTCGTGCCAGCATGAGGATCTGTGCAGACTATGTCAGTGTATGGCTCAGTAAACCGGACTATCTGCACAGCATGGAGAGCTGTGCAGGCTATGTCAGTGTATGGCTCAGGAAACCAGACTATCTGCCCAGAATATAGAGCTGTGCAGACTGTACCAGTGTATCGCGCAGTAAATGGACTATCGGACCAGCATGGAGAGGTGTGCGGACTATCTCAGTGTATTGCTCATTCACCCGGATTATCGGGCCAGCATGGAGAGCTGTGCAGACAATGTCAGTGTATGGCTCAGTAAACCGGAGTGTTGGGCCATCATGGGGAGCGGTGCGAAATATGTCAGTGTATGGCTCAGTAAACCGGACTATCGGGACAGCAAGGGGAGCTGTGCAGATTATGTCAGTGTATGGTTCAGTAAACCGGACTATCGAGCCATCGTTGCGAGCTGTGCGGACTATGTCAGTGTACGGCTCAGTAACCTGGCCTATCTGCCCAGCATGGAGAGCTGTGCAGATTATGTCAGTGTATGTCTCATTAACCAGACAATCGGGCCAACATGGGGAGCTGTGCTGACTATGCCAGTGTATGGCTCAGTAAACCAGACTATCGAGCCATTGCTAGGAGCTGTGCAGACTATGTCAGTGTATGGCTCAGTAAACCGGACTATCGGGCCAGCATGAGGATCTGTGGAGACTGTGTCAGTGTATGGCTCAGTAAAGCGGACTATCGGGCCAGAATATAGAGCTGTGTAGACTATGTCAGTGTATGGCTCAGTAAACCGGACTATCTACCCAGCATGGAGAGCTGTGCAGACTATGTCAGTGTGTGGCTCAGTGAACAGGAATATCATCTCAGCATGGAGAGCTGTGCAGACTATGTAAGTGTATGGCTCAGTAAACCGGACTAGCGGCCCAACATGGAGAGCTGTGCAAATTATGTCAGTGTATGTCTCAGCAAACCGGACTATCGGCCCAACATGGAGAGCTCTGCAGACTATGTCAGTGTCTGGCTCAGTAAATGGACTATCGGGCCAGCATGGAAAGGTGTGAAGACGATCTCAGTGTATGGCTCAGTAAACAGGACTATCTGCCCAGCCTGGGGAGCGGAGCAGACTATGCCAGTGTATGGCTCAGTAAACCGAACTATCGGGCCAGAATATAGAGCTGTGTAGACTATGTCAGTGTATGGCTCAGTAAACCGGACTATCTGCCAAGCATGGAGAGCTGTGCAGACTATGTCAGTGTATGGCCCAGTAAACTGGACTATCTGCCCAGCATGGAGAGCTGTGCAGACTATGTCAGTGTATGGCTCAGTAAACTGGACTATCTGCCCAGCATGGAGAGCTGTACAGACTATGTCAGTGTATGGCTCAGTAAACAGGACTATCAGCCCAGCATGGAGAGCTGTAAAGATTATGTCAGTGTTTGGCTCAGTGAACCGGACTATCGGGCCAGCATGGAGAGCTGTGCAGACAATATGAGTGTATGGCTCAGTAAACCAGACTATCGGGCCAGCATGGGGAGCGGTGTGGATTATGTCAGTGTATGGCTCAGTACACCGGAATTTCAGGCCATCATGGTGAGCTGTGCAGACTATGTCAGTGTATTTCTCATAAAGGAGACCATCGGGCCAACATGGGGATCTGTGCTGACTATGTCAGTGTATGGCTCAGTAAACCGGATTGTTGGGCCATCATGGTGAGCTGTGCAGACTATGTCAGTGTATGGCTCAGTAACCCGGACTTTCGGGCCAGCATGATGATATGTGCAGACTATGTCAGTGTATGGCTCAGTAAACCGGACTATCGGGCCAGAATATAGAGCTGTGTTTCGTGCCAGCATGAGGATCTGTGCAGACTATGTCAGTGTATGGCTCAGTAACCCGGACTTTCGTGCCAGCATGAGGATCTGTGCAGACTATGTCAGTGTATGGCTCAGTAACCCGGACTTTCGTGCCAGCATGAGGATCTGTGCAGACTATGTCAGTGTATGGCTCAGTAACCCGGACTTTCGTGCCAGCATGAGGATCTGTGCAGACTATGTCAGTGTATGGCTCAGTAACCCGGACTTTCGTGCCAGCATGAGGATCTGTGCAGACTATGTCAGTGTATGGCTCAGTAAACTGGAATATCAGGCCAGAATATAAAGCTGTGTAGACTATGTCAGTGTATGGCTCAGTAAACCAGACTATCTGCACAGCATGGAGAGCTGTGCAGGCTATGTCAGTGTGTGGCTCAGGAAACCAGACTATCTGCCCAGAATGGAGAGCTGTGCAGACTGTACCAGTGTATTCGCAGTAAATGGACTATCGGACCAGCATGGAGAGGTGTGCGGACTATCTCAGTGTATTGCTCATTCACCTGGACTATCGGGCCAGCATGGAGAGCTATGCAGACAATGTCAGTGTATGTCTCAGTAAACCGGATTATCGGGCCAGCATGGAGAGCTGTGCAGACAATGTCAGTGTATGGCTCAGTAAACCGGAGTATTGGGCCATCATGGGGAGCGCTGCGAAATATGTCAGTGTATGGCTCAGTAAACCAGACTATCGGGACAGCATGGGGAGCTGTGCAGATTATGTCAGTGTGTGGTTCAGTAAACCGTACTATCGGGCCATCGTTGGGAGCTGTGCTGACTATGTCAGTGTATTGCTCAGTAAACCGGACTATCGAGTCATCGTTGGGAGCTGTGCGGACTATGTCAGTGTATGGCTCGGAAACCTGGCCAATCTGACCAGCATGGAGAGCTGTGCAGATTATGTCAGTGTATGTCTCATTAACCAGACTATCGGGCCAACATGGGGAGTTGTGCTGACTATGTCAGTGTATGGCTCAGTAAACCGGACTATAGGGCCATCATGGGGAGCTGTGCAGAATATGTCAGTGCATGGCTCAGTAAACCGGACTATCAGGCCAGCATGAGGATCGGTGCAGACTATGTCAGTGTATGGCTCAGTAAACCGGACTATCGGGCCAGAATATAGAGCTGTGTAGACTATGTCAGTGTATGACTCAGTAAACAGGACTATCAGCCCAGCATGGAGAGCTGTGCTGATTATGTCTGTTAATGGCTCAGTGAACCAGACTATCGCCCCAACATGGGAAGGTGTGCAGACTATGTCAGTGTATGGCTCAGTAAACCAGACTATCGAGCCATCGTTGAGAGCTATGCGGACTATGTCATTGTATGGCTCAGTAACCTGGCCTATCTGCCCAGCATGGAGAGCTGTGCAGATAACGTCAGTTTATGTCTCATAAACCAGACTCTCAGGCCAACATGGGGAGCTGTGCAGACTATGTCAGTGTATGGCTCAGTAAACCGGACTATCGGGCCAGCATGAGGATCTGTGCTGACTGTGTCAGTGTATGGCTCAGTAAACCGGACTATCGGGCCAGAATATAGAGCTGTGTAGACTATGTCATTGTACGTCTCAGTAAACAGGACTATCAGCCCAGCATGGACAGCTGTGCTGATTATGTCAGTGTATGGCTCAGTAAACAGGAATAACAGCCCAGCATGGAGAGCTGTGCAGACTATGTCAGTGTATGGCTCAGTAAACAGGCCTATCTGCCCAGCATGGACAGCTGTGCAGATTATGACAGTGTATGGCTCAGTAAACAGGACTATCAGCCCAGCATGGAGAGCTGCACAGATTATGTCAGTGGATCGCTCAGTGAACCGGACTATTGCCCCAACATGGGAAGGTATGCTGACTATGTCAGTGTATGGCTCAGTAAACTGGACTATCGAGCCATCGTTGGGAGCTGTGCGGACTATGTCAGTGTACGGCTCAGTAACCTGGCCAATCTGCCCAGCATGGAGAGCTGTGCAGATTATGTCAGTGTATGTCTCATAAACCAGACTATTAGGCCAACATGGGGATCTGTGCTGACTCTGTCAGTGTATGGCTCATTAAACCGGAATATTGGGCCATCATGGGGAGCTGTGCAGACGATGTCAGTGTATGGCTCAGTAAACCGGACTATTGGGCCAGCATGAGGATCTGTGCAGACTGTGTCAGTGTATGGCTCAATAAACCGGACTATCGGGCCAGAATATAGAGCTGTGTAGACTATGTCAGTGTATGGCTCAATAAACCGGACTATCTGCCCAGCATGGAGAGCGGTGCAGGCTATGTCAGTGTATGGCTCAGTAAACAGGAATATCAGCCCAACATGGAGAGCTGTGCAGACTATGTCAGTGTATGGCTCATTAAACCGGACTATGGGACACAGCATGGAGAGCTGTGCAGACTATATCAGTGTATGGCTCAGTAAATGGACTATCGGGCCAGCATGGAAAGGTGTGCGGACTATCTCAGTGTATTGCTTAATAACCCGGACTATCAGGCCAGCATGGAGAGCTGTGCAGACTAGGACAGTTTATGGCTCAGTAAACCGGTCTATCTGCCCAGCATGGAGAGCTGTGCAGACTATGTCAGTGTATGGCTCAGTAAACAGGACTATCAGCCTAGCATAGAGAGCTGCGCAGATTATGTCAGTGTATGGCTCAGTGAACCGGACTATTGCCCCAACATGGGGATGTGTGCAGACTATGTCAGTGTATGGCTCAGTAAACCGGACTATCTGCCCAGCATGGAGAGCTGTGCAGACTCTGTCAGTGTATGGCTCAGTAAACAGGACTATCAGCCCAGCATGGAGAGCTGTGCAGACTGTGTCAGTGTATGGCTCAGTAAACTGGACTATCGGGACAGAATATAGAGCTGTGTAGACTATGTCAGTGTACGGCTCAATAAACCGGACTATCTGCCCAGCATGGAGAGCTCTGCAGACTATGTCAGTATATGGCTCAGGAAACCGTACTGTTGGACCCAGAATGGAGAGTGGTGCAGACTATGTCAGTGTATGGCTCAGTAAACAGGAATATCAGCCCAGCATGGAGAGATGTGCAGATTATGACAGTGTATGGCTCAGTAAACAGGACTATCAGCCTAGCATAGAGAGCTGCGCAGATTATGTCAGTGTATGGCTCAGTGAACCGGACTATTGCCCAAACATGGGGATGTGTGCAGACTATGTCAGTGTATGGCTCAGTAAACTGGACTATCGAGCCATCGTTGGGAGCTGTGTAGACTATGTCAGTGTATGGCTCAGGAAAGAGGACTATCTGCCCAGCATGGAGAGCGGTGCAGACCATGTCTGTGTATGGCTCTGTAAACAGTTATATCAGCCCAGCATGGAGAGCTGTGCAGACTATGTCAGTGTCTGGCTCAGTAAACCGGACTATCGGCCCAACATGGAGAGCTGTGCAGATTATGTCAGTGTGTGTCTCAGCAAACCGGACTATCGGCCCAACATGGAGAGCTCTGCAGACTATGTCAGTATATGGCTCAGGAAACCGGACTGTTGGACACAGCATGGAGAGCTGTGCAGACTATATCAGTGTATGGCTCAGTAAAAGGACTATCGGGCCAGCATGGAAAGGAGTGCGGACTATCTCAGTGTATTGCTTAATAACCCGGACTATCAGGCCAGCATGGAGAGCTGTGCAGACTAGGACATTGTATGGCTCAGTAAACCGGTCTATCTGCCCAGCATGGAGAGCTGTGCAGACTATGTCAGTGTATGGCTCAGTAAACCGGACTATCTGCGCAGCATGGCGAGCTGTGCAGACTATGTCAGTGTATGGCTCAGTAAAAAGGACTATCAGCACAGCATGTGCAGATTATGGCAGTGTATGGCTCAGTGAACCGGACTATCGCTCCAACATGGGGAGGCTTGCAGAATGTGTCAGTTTATGGCTCAGTAAACCGGACTATCGGGCCAGCATGTCAGTGTATGGCTCATCAAACCGGAAATTCAGGCCAGCATGGTGAGCTGTGCAGACTATGTCAGTGTATGGCTCAGCAAACTGTCCTATCAGCCCGGCATGGAGAGCTGTGCAGACTATGTCATAAACGAGTCAATCGGGCCAACATGGGGATCTGTGCTGACTATGTCAGTGTATGGGTCAGTAAACCGGACTGTTGGGCCATCAAGGTGAGCTGTGCAGACTATGTCAGTGTATGGCTCAGTAACCCGGACTTTTGTGCCAGCATGAGGATCTGTGCAGTCAATGTCAGTGTATGGCGCAGTAAACCGGACTATCGGGCCAGAACATAAAGCTGTGTAGACTATGTCAGTGTATGGCTCAGTAAACCGGACGATCTGCACAGCATGGAGAGCTGTGCAGGCTATGTCAGAGTATGGCTCAGGAAACCAGACTATCTGCCCAGCATGGAGAGCTGTGCAGACTGTATTAGTGTATAGCGCAGAAAATGCACTATCGGACCAGCATGGAGAGGTGTGCAGACAATGTCAGTGTATGTCTCAGTAAACCGGATTATCGGGCCAGCATGGAGAGCTATGCAGACAATGTCAGTGTCTGGCTCAGTAAACCGGAGTATTGGGCCATCATGGGGAGCGGTGCGAAATATGTCAGTGTGTGGCTCAGTAAACCGGACTATCGGGACAGCATGGGGAGCTGTGCAGATTATGTCAGTGTATGGTTCAGTAAACCGGACTATCGGGCCATCGTTGGGAGCTGTGCACACTGTGCCAGTGTATTGCTCAGTAAACCAGACTATCGAGCCATCGTTGGGAGCTGTGTGGACTATGTCAGTGTATGGCTCAGTAACCTGGTCTATCTGCCCAGCATGGAGAGCTGTGCAGATTATGTCAGTGCATGTCTCATAAACCAGACTATCGGGCCAACATGGGGAGCTGTGCTGACTATGTCAGTGTATGGCTCAGTAAACCGGACTATTGGGCCATCATGGGGAGCTGTGCAGACTATGCCAGTTTATGGCTCAGTAAACCGGACTATCGGGCCAGCATGAGGATCTGTGCAGACTATGTCAGTGTATGGCTCAGTAAACCGGACTATCGGGCCAGCATGGAGAGCTATGCTGATTATGTCAGTGTATGGCTCAGTGAACCAGACTATCGCCCCAACATGGGGAGGTGTGTAGACCATGTCAGTGTATGGCTCAGTAAACCAGACTATCGAGCCATTGCTAGGAGCTGTGCGGACTATGTCAGTGTATTGCTCAGTAAACTGGCCGATCTGCCCAGCATGGAGAGCTGTGCAGATTATGTCAGTGTATGTCTCCTAAACCAGACTATCGGGCCAACATGGGGAGCTGTGCTGACTATGTCAGTGTATGGCTCAGTAAACCAGACAATCGGGCCAACATGGTGAGCTGTGCAGACTATGTCAGTGTATGGCTCAGTAACCCGGACTTTCGGGCCAGCATGAGGATCTGTGCAGACTATGTCAGTGTATGGCTCTGTAACCCGGACTTTCGTGCCAGCATGAGGATCTGTGCAGACAATGTCAGTGTATGACGCAGTAAACCGGACTTTCGGGCCACAATATAAAGCTGTGTAGACTATGTCAGTGTATGGCTCAGTAAACCGGACTATCTGCCCAGCATGGAGAGCTGTGCAGACTGTATCAGTGTATGGCTCAGTAAACCGGAGTATTGGGCCATCATGGAGAGCTGTGCAGACTATATCAGTGTATGGCTCAGTAACCCGGACTTTCGGGCCAGCATGAGGATCTGTGCAGACTATGTCAGTGAATGGCTCAGTAAACCGGACTATCGGGCCAGAATATAGAGCTGTGTAGACTATGTAAGTGTATGGCTCAGTAAACCGGACTATCTGCCCAGCATGGAGAGCTGTGTAGACTATGTCAGTGCATGGTTCAGTAAACAGGACTATCAGCACAGCATGGAGAGCTGTGCAGACTATGTCAGTGTATTGCTCAGTTTCCCGGATTATCACACGAACATGGAGAGGTGTGCAGAATGTATGGCGCAGTTAATGGACTATCGGGACAGCATGGAGAGGTGTGCGAACTATCTCAGTGTATTGCTCATTAACCCGGACTATCGGGCCAGCATGGAGAGCTGTGCGGACAATGTCAGTGTATGGCTCAGTAAACCGAACTATCGGGCCAGCATGGAGAGCTGTGCAGATAATGTCAGTGTATGGCTCAGTAAACCGGACTATTGGGCCATCATGGGGAGTGGTGCGAAATATGTCAGTGTATGGCTCAGTAAACTGGACTATCGGGACATCATGGGGAGCTGTGCAGACTATGTCAGTTTATGGCTCAGTAAACTGGACTATCAGGCCAGAATATAGAGCTGTGTAGACTATGTCAGTGTATGGCTCAGTAAACCGGACTATCTGCCCAGCATGGAGAGCTGTGCAGCCTATGTCAGTGTTTGACTCAGTAAACCGGACTATCTGCCCAGCATGGAGAGCTGTGCAGACTATGTGAGTGGATGGCTCAGTAAATAGGACTATCAGCCCTGCATGGAGAGCTGTGCAGACTATGTCAATTTATGGCTCAGGAGACCGGACTATCTGCCCAGCATGGAGAGCTGTGCAGCCTATGTCAGTGTTTGACTCAGTAAACCGGACTATCGGCCCAGCATGGAGAGCTGTGCAGACTATGTCAGTTTATGGCTCAGTAAACAGGACTATCAGCCCAGCATGGATAGCTGTGCAGACTATGTCAGTGTATGGCTCAGTATACCGGACTATCGGCCCAGCCTGGAGAACTGTGCAGATTATGTCAGTGTATGGCTCCTCAAACCGGACTATCGGCCCAACATGGAGAGCTCTGCAGACTATGTCAGTGTATGGCTCAGCAAACCGGACTATCGGCCCAACATGGAGAGCTCT
Source organism: Chiloscyllium plagiosum (assembly GCF_004010195.1). Lineage (NCBI taxonomy): Eukaryota > Metazoa > Chordata > Chondrichthyes > Orectolobiformes > Hemiscylliidae > Chiloscyllium > Chiloscyllium plagiosum. Next base: position 16,146 of record NW_025214308.1, on the reverse strand, counting down.
GCAGACTATGTCAGTATATGGCTCTGTAAACCGGACTATCTGCCCAGCATGGAGAGCTGTGCAGACTACGTCAGTGTTTGGCTCAATAAACCATACTATCGGCCCAGCATGGAGAGCTGTGCAGACTATGTCAGTGTATTGCTCAGTATACCGGACTGTCACCCCAACATGGGGAGGTGTGCAAAATGTGTCAGTTTCTGCCTCAGTAAACCGGACTATCGGGCCAGCATGGAGAGCCGTGCAGACAATGTCAGTGTATGGCTCAGTAAACTGGACTATTGGGCCATTATGGGGAGCTGTGCAGACTATATCAGTGAATGGCTCAGTAACCCGGACTTTCGGGCCAGCATGGAGTGCTGTGCAGACTATGTCAGTATATGGCTCAGTAAACAGGACTATCTGCCCAGCATTGAGAGCTGTGTAGACTATGTCAGTGTATGGCTCAGTAAACCGGACTATCTGCCCAGCATGGAGAGCTGTGCCGACTATGTCAGTGTATGGCTCAGTAAACCGGACTATCGGCCCAGCATGGAGAGCTGTGCCGACTATGTCAGTACATGGCTCCGGAAACCGGATTATGGGACACAGTGTATGGCTCAGTAGACCGGACTATCGGGCCAGCAGGGAGAGCTGAGCGTACTATCTCATTGTATGGCTCAGGAAACCAGACTATTTGCCCAGCATGGAGAGCTGTGCAGACAATATCAGTGTATGGCGCAGAAAATGGACTATCGGGCTAGCATGGAGAGGTGTGCGGACTATCTCAGTGTATTGCTCATTAACCCAGACTATCGGGCCAGCATGGAGAGCTGTGCGGACAATGTCAGTGCATGGCTCAGTAAACGAAATATCCGGCCAGCATTGAGAGCTGTGCAGGCATTGTCACTGTATGGCTCAGTAAACCGGATTATCGTGCCTGCATGGAGGGCTGTGCAGACAATGTCAGTGTATGGCTCAGTAAACCGGACTATTGGGCCATCATGGGGAGTGGTGCGAAATATGTCAGTGTATGGCTCAGTAAACCGGACTATCGGGACAGCACTGGGAGCTGTGCAGAGTATGTCAGTGTTTGGCTCAGTAAACCGGACTAACGGGCCATCGTTGGGAGCTGTGCAGACTATGTCAGTGTGTGGCTCAGTAAACCGGACTATTGAGCCATCGTTGGAGCTGTGCGGTCTATCTCAGTGTATGGTTCAGTAACCTGGCCTGTCTGCCCAGCATGGAGAGCTGTGCAGATTATGTCAGTGTATGTCTCATAAACCAGACTATTGGGTCAACATGGGGAGCTGTGCTGACTATGTCAGTGTATGGCTCAGTAAACCGAACTATTGGACCATCATGGGGAGCTGTGCAGTTTATGTCAGTGTATGGCTCAGTAAACCGGACTATCTGCCCAGCATGGAGAGCTGTGTAGACTATGTCAGTGTATGGCTCAGTAAACCGGACTATCTGCCCAGCATGGAGAGCTGTGCAGATTATGTCAGTGTATGTCTCATAAACCAGACTATTGGGTCAACATGGGGAGCTGTGCTGACTATGTCAGTGTATGGCTCAGTAAACCGGACTGGAGAGCAGTGCCGACTATGTCAGTATATGTCTCAGGAAACCGGACTATTCAGGCCAGAATATAGAGCTGTGCAGACTATGTCAGTTTATGGCTCAGTAAACCGGACTATCTCTCCAGCATGGAGAGCTGTGCAGACTATGTCAGTGTATGGCTCAGTAAACCGGACGATCGTCCCAGCATGGAGAGCAGTGCCGACTATGTCAGTATATGTCTCAGGAAACCGGACTATGGGACACAGCGTGGAGAGCTGTGCAGACTATGTCAGTGTATGGCTCAGTAAACAGGACTATCAGCCCAGCATGGAGAGCTGTGCAGACTATGTCAGTATATTGCTCATGATACCGGACTATCGGCCCAGCCTGGAAAACTGTGCAGACGATGTCAATGTATGGCTCATCAAACCGGACTATCGGCCCAACATGGAGAGCTGTGCAGACTACGTCTGTGTTTGGCTCAGTAAACCGTACTATCGGCCCAGCATGGAGAGCTGTGCAGACTATGTCAGTGTTTGGCTCAGTAAACCGGACGATCGGCCCAGCCTGGAGAGCAGTGCCGACTATGTCAGTGTATGGCTCAGCAAACCGGACTATCGGCCCAACATGGAGAGCTCTGCAGACTATGTCAGTATATGTCTCAGGAAACCGGACTATGGGACACAGCGTGGAGAGCTGTGCAGACTATGTCAGTGTATGGCTCAGCAGACGGACGATCGGACCA
>NW_025214308.1:0-11713 GCF_004010195.1 Chiloscyllium plagiosum | reverse complement strand
GCCTTATTTCCAAAGAGTAGGTCAAGTTTTGCACCTTCTCTAATAAGTACATCCACATACTGAATCAGAAAATTTTCTTGTACACACTTAACAAAGTCCTCTCCATCTAAACTCCTAACACTATGGCAGTCCCAGTCTAGTTTGGAAAGTTAAAACCCCCGACCATAACTACCCTATTATTCTTACAGACAGCTGAGATCTCCTTACAAGTTTGTTTCTCAATTTCTCTCTGACTATTAGGGGGTCTATAATATAACCCCAATAAGGTGATCATCCCTTTCTTATTTCTCAGTTCCACCCAAATAACTTCCCTGGTTGTATTTCCGGGAATATCCTCCTGAAGTACAGCTGTAATGCTATCCCTTATCAAAACGGCCATTTCTCCCCCTCTCTTACCTCCATTTCTATCCTTCCTGTAGCATTTGAGTCCTGGAACATTAAGCTGCCAGTCCTGCCCATCCCTGAGCCATATTTCTGTAATTGCTATGATATCCCAGTCCCATGTTCCTAACCATGCCCTGAGTTCATCTGCCTTCCCTGTTCAGCCGCTTGCATTGAAATAAACGCAGTTTAATTTATTAGTCCTACCTTGTCCCTGCTTGCCCTGACTGTTTGACTCACTTCTGTTCTCAATTGTACCAGTATCAGACTGATCTCTTTCCTCACTATCTCCCTGGGTACCACCAACACCCCACCCCGACCTTACTAGTTTAAATCCTCCCGAGCAGCTCTAGCAAATCTCCCTGCCAGTATGTTGGTCTCCTTCCAATTTAAGTGTAATCCGTCCTTCTTCTACAGGTCTCTTCTACTCAAAAACAGCTTCCAATGATACAAAAATGTGAATCCTTTTCTCATACACCAGCTCCTCAGCCATGCATTCATCTGCTCTATCCTTCTACTCCTGCCCTCACTAGCTCATAGCACCAGGTGTAATCCAGATATTACTACACTCGAGGATCTCCTTTTTAAATTCCTGCCTAACTCTCTGTAATCTTCCTTCAGAATCTCAACCTTTTCTCTTCCTATGTTCTTGGTTCCAATGTGTACAATGACATCTTGCTGGTCCCTCTCCCCCTTGAGAACATTCTGCACCCTCTCTGAGACATTTTTGACCTTGGCACCAGGGAAGCAACACACCATTCTGATTTTTCACTGCTGGCCACAGAAACGTCTGTCTGTACCTCGGACTAGAGACTCCCCTGACACACAGATGATCTCTTGGAAAACAATGTACCCCTCATTGCATTAGAGTCAGTCTCCATACCAGAAACTTGGCTGTTCGTGCTACGTTCTCCTGATAATCCATCACTTCCTACATCTTTCAAAACAGCATACTTGTTTCAACTGGGGATAGCCACAGAAGACTCCTACACTATCTGCCTACCTCTCTTATCTTTCCTGGATTTAACCCATCTATGTGACTATATCTGCGACTTTCCCCCCTTCCTATAACTGCTATCCATCACATGCCGTTGATGTTACAATTTCCTCATTGCCTCTACCTGTCTCTCCAACCAATCAATTCGATCTGATAGGATTTGCAACCAACAGCATTTATTGCAGATATAATCCACAGTAACCCTTAAACACTCTTTAAACTCCCACATCTGACAAGAAGCACATATCACTCTACTAAAGGTCATGTTTGTTCCTTCACAATCTACAGACCCAGAAAATAACACCATCTTATTACTCTACAAAACACTGCTCCAGGTTAAAACTATTCACTTATCTGTTTCTGTGCTGTGACTTTGCCCAAAGAGTTCCTCCAAGACCAGTTGTGAATTTCACTATTTGTTGATTTTTCCAGACACACTCCGATGTCCAGTGATACATGAATTCAAACAGCAAAGGCAGTAACTGTGCAGGTTGACTGTGGCATCAGTTTCTTTCTCTCTCTCTTTCCTGCACTGAACTCACCATGTGCTTCCTTTGTCTGTATTTCTCCCTTTTTAAAACTGCTGTTGTTTTGACTATTTTTTCCAAAGTTCCAAAACAGTGCAACAGCATATGAAACATTAATTACTGCTTCTGGAATTCAAGGAAATCACGTCCAAAACCTAAAATACCTCAAAAAAGGAGCAGCTGTTACAGCCAGAAATTTTTCCCGTCCTCCATCTTGGATTACCCAGAATCCTCAATCTTACAAAACAATCCACCAAGTTTCACCCCTGAGGTGTGTAGAAAATCCAATTGCAGCTTCTGATTTCTTGATTTTATGTTTCACTCTAAGTGATGTTAATTGAAGTGGTTGAGCTCCAGCTTCAGCAGCTGTCTGGATCACAGCAGGAGTTTATGAATTTGAAGAGACTGGAAAATTTACTTAATTGTTTCTCCATCATGGAAGAAAATTATTGAACCGTTTTTTTTTCCTATCTATTTGTCTCTACTAACTCTGACTCACTGTCGCAAGGTCAGCAGACAGGAAAGTATTCTGAACCTTTCCCCCACCCGCCACCTTAATGAATTTGATTAGGATAACTCAAGAGTTGACTTAACAGTGGTTTTGGGCTTTTGACACACTGTATCATGAAGGAGAAGAACGAACTTCACGGGATGGAGCGATAAAACTAAATCTAAAGAAACACTGAAAGAAATATTGGAGCTTTTTAAATATCAAAATAAACATTTGGATAGAACAGTGTTTCAGCAGAATGCACAAAATAAGTCACCTGTAATGATAGCAACCTGGCTTGACTACTGAATGGTTAACCCATTTTGCTATTCACCAAAGAGAATAACATGGTGGAAGTGATGTGAGAGGAAAAGATTGAAAAAGATGATTAAGATATTAATTTGGAAATGGAGACATAATTGATCAAACTATTGTGCCTGCCCTAAGTGCATTGCTTCTACACAAGGCTATGAGAAATAAGAATAAGAGTACGCTGTGCAGTCCCTTGAGCCTGCTCCAGCAAACTAATAATCCAACATTTCTCATGTCCACTTTCCTGCCATTTCCTCATTACTCTTGATTACCCTTCTGATCAAAATAATATCTATCTCAGCCTTAAATATGCACAACAGCTTTGATCCCAAAGCTCTCTGTGGCAAAAAGTTCCAAAGACTTACAATGTTCTGAAAGGAGATATTTCTCTTCATCTCAGTCTTAAATTGGTGCCTCTTATTCTGAATCGCTGTCCTCTGATGCTGGACTCTCTCATGAGGGGAAACATACTCTCAAGCCCATTAAGAATCCTGTTTGGCTTCAAGAATGAAATTGCTTTTTGTTCTTCTAAACTCCAGTGAGTAGACTCCCAACCTGTTCAAGTTTTGCTCATAAAACAATCCCTCCATGTTAGGGATTGTGCAAGTGAACCTTCTCTAAATTACCTCCAATCAAAGGATATCTTTCCTTCAGTAAGGGGATCAAAACTGCTCATTGTACTCCAGAAACGGTCTCAGTGGCACTTTGTATAATTTCAGTAAGACTTCCTTATCCTTATATTCCAATCTCCATAAAATAAAGACCAACATTCCATTAGCCTTCCTGTTTATTTGTTGCAACTATGTGATAGCTTCCCGTATTTCATGCACAAGTTCTCCAGGGTCCATTTGTGTTGCAGCTTTCTGCAGATATTTTTATGTATTTAAGTGATGGTTTGCTTCTATATTCTCTCAAAAATGAAAAACTTCACATATTCCCAAATTATACTGCATTTGCCAATCTTTTTTGCCCAGTTGCTCAACATATTGATATCTCTCTGTAACCTGTTTGCATCCCTATCACAATCTGAATTTCCACATATTTTTGTGTCATCTGTGTGCATTTAGAAAGCACCTTGATAATAGAAAAGTATAATAATGTATTTCCTGGAAGTGAAGTGGAGATGTAGTGAGAGAACTGCAGAAAGGGTAGAGGTGAGATGACCAAAGGAAAGACCATTGATGCTGGCTGACAGGACCTGGAGTCATTAGTAAGGCAGAAATTGGGGGAATGCACAATTTGTCAAAGAATGTGGGGCTAGAAATGTTCACAGAGATAGTGAAGATCAAAGATACGAATGGATGAAAATGTTAAAATTGAGGCATTTTGAGACCAAGGAATGTGAGAATATTTACAGTTAACAATTCTATTCCTATATAAAAAGATCACTGTGGGAAATAATTGTTTAAAAGAGCTGACTATACAAAAATAAAGAAAACAGAAACAGAAACAAAAACAAAAATAAGGAAAAAATAATCATATTAATGTCCCTGTAGGTTACCACATTTCCAGGCAGCTAAATTCATTAGCATTTTAATGAAACAATAACCTTTTCTTCCACACCTTATTAATGTTAAAATTATTTTAAACATTTTTGGCTTAAATCCTTTTGGAAATAAATTAGGTTTCATTGTAATGAAAAGATTTCACTTTTTTTCTAATTAGTTTGGTCACAATTTGTTAAACTACATAACGTAAATCAATGATGATTCTCCATTCTCAATTTCTAACCTAAGTGAGTGATGTAAGAAGCATTGCAGCTTTGATCAGCTCTAATCATGGTGACATAATGTTATGTCAATGTCATTGTAACTGGTACTGTTACAGCTCTGTCATTCTGTAGTGAACTTGTTTACCTCAGTCTTATTCTGAAAATGAATTATCCAAAACAGATACAACTGTGTTGGTAAGGTGTAACAAGAGGAAAACATTTGTCATTGGCATTTAGATGTTATTACGTGAGGCAGAAAATGGATGAAACATGTTTATAAATTGAGGATTATTTTATGAATGTATTAGTTCAAGTACCTTATGGAGAGGACACTAAGGAGGATTAATGCCTTTATTCCTAGTATCAGCTTCTGATATATAAAAGTGTGCTCAGATAATAAACCAATAAAAGAAATGCTTACTTTCCTTAAATCTTCAAACTCTAATGTCGATACTTTAAACGTATTCAGAAGATTATGCTATGGTTCTGGAACAAGTGGGACTTGAATCAAAGCCTTCAAACTTCACTGTAAATTTTAAACAATTATTGAGGTTAATGTTCAGTCATGATCATATCGAATGGTGCAGCAGCCTCAAAGTGCTGAATGACCAACTTCTACACTGATTTCTTTTATTCTATCCATTACCTTGGATATACAGTATAGACTGGTCTTAAAGAATTAAGCAGACTGTAAGATTGCTGTGGTTACTTCTAATATATGATCACAACCAGTCTAACCACTTCCTGATGGTGTTTACATTCCACTCCAGCCTCATGCAATTTATCCCCGATTAGGGAACCTCAGCAAGTGAGGCCAATATTCACAGACGTGTTGCCCCACCAATTGTGGGACCTAATAGAGTCATATAGCATGGAAACAGACCCGTAGGTCCAATCAGTCCACACTGACCATGTTCCTACCTGCCTGCACTTGGCCTATATGCCTCCAAGCCTTTCTTCTTCATGAACCTATCCAAATGTCTTTTAAACATTGTACCTGCATCCATCACTTTCTCTTGCAGTTCATTTCACAGTTGAACCACTGTCTGTGTAAAAAGGTTGCCCTTTTTAAATCTTTCTCCTCTCACCTAAAAATACGCTTCCTAGTTTCAACTCCCCCATCCTAGGGAAAAGAACTTTGACATTCACCTTATCTATGCTCCACATGATTTTGTAAACCTCTAAATATCACCCTTCATCCTCCTACAGTCCAATAAAATAATCCAGTCTTTCCAGTCAATTTTTATAACTCAAACCTTCCAATCCCGACTGGATGTAGTCTCTATGGGTTTTAAGAAAACCTTTGACTACATTAAAAAGCTGGTAAATGACCTACAGTTTTGGTGTACTTGGCAAAGTAAATACTGTGAACTCTCAATTTTCCAAGCTGTCTACCCTTGTTGATGTTGCCATTTTCTGTTGCCAGTTTCAGTTTTCAGATAACCTAGTGAGGATTATACTCCCTGATCCCACACAAAAATCAAGTAATGAAAAACTGTGTAAAATGCCAAGAAATGCATTTCCAAGGCAGGAAGTGGGCAAACAACCTAATGCAGAACTACAGCAATCAGCTGCTTCCTTTTGTTTATTTTTTAAATAAACCTAAATTTTGTGATAGCATCCAACCTTTGCTACTATGACTTGCACTGAGGAAAATAAACTTTATAAACAAGAAAATATTAGATTAGGTACTTGTTAAAAACACACTTGCAAAGTCATGCTTTATTTTCAGTTATTTGACATTCTCATGTTGTATGGAACGATATATTATAAAATCTTCTGTAGCAAAGTGTGTTATGAACAAATAGGCACATGATATTGCAGGAGGACAGTGTTTTTAAATCCTTCCTCCAGATATTAATCCTTCAATATCTTTTGTCTTAATGGGATAAGAAAAATATTAACCATTTTCAGTTTTCTTTTTTTAACAGATACTATGGCCAGGACTTTTATCCTTGGTCATAGACAAAATCAGGTGTAACTCAACACAAAACATCAGAAAATGTAAATTAGGGACTTCTGTCTTTTCCATATTTGCCTTTCCCAACTTTGAGGTTTGAGCACCCAATCTGCATTACAGTCATTTGAACTTCAGTCAAAATTGCAAATAGGAAAATAGAAACAAGGAGCAAAACAATGCCACTTGGTCCTTCGAGCATGTGCCACCATTCAGTATGATCATGTCTGATCTTCCAACACAGTTCCATACTCACATTTTCTCTTCATACCCCTCGATGCCTTTGATTTAAAACTTAATCTCTTTCTTGAATATACTCATGACCCAGCCTTCACAGTCTTCTGTGACAAAGAATTCAACAAGGTGACTATCCTGAGACAGACCATTGGTTCTAGACTCCACAGTCGGAAGAAACATCCTCCTTGCATCTAGTCTGTCATGCCCTGTCAGAATTTTGCATATTCCAATCAGATCACCTCCTATTCCTCTGAAGTCTAGTGAATACGGATCCAATTAAACACAACACAACAGAGCTGCTATCCCTCATGATCCCCAGAGGACTTTTTTCTGGCAAGTATGTTCTCTCACATGTGCACAGGCATTCACACTTTCTGAAATTCACGCATGTATACACACACAGACAGACACACGTGTGCCGCACATGCACTCTCTCAAATACATTTGAGAAAGCATGTAGCCTTAGATGTGACACATTTGCTGCAGAGAATGTAGGGAAGTGCTCGTTCAAAAGAATTGGGTACATTGGTTCTTAGTGTCAAGGGATCGGTGTAAATAAGGTGATATCATTTGTTCACTTGTGGAGTGTGTGGCAGTACTTCCTTCTCACACCAGAGGTTGGCAGCATGCATATTTCACAGTAGGATGTCGGATAACTACGTTTCTGTTTATATCGAAGACTCTTCACAAAACTCATTCTCTGTAGGAAAATAACTTGTAATTTAATAAGCTGAGTGGAATATGCATGTAATAGAACAATCCTGATATATTTTTATGTATATCACACTGAGCAGATTTGAATTTATGAAGCTCAGTTCCCTCATCTTGAATGTGCTGGATTGTGAATGTCTCATTACCCTTACAGGCTAGAAATAAACTGACATAGTCAGGAAGTTGGAAGATGTTTATGTGTGAGTGAGAGAGAAAAAACATTTTTCTGTAAATTACTTTCACAGACTGAAGGGTTCAAGGGACAGAGAGAGAGGATGGAAGCTGCTGAAAAGTTTAAGTCTTCATGGTCTGATTTGAGTGAACACTGACTTGTCATGGATTGAATGTGTGTGGTGTTGCCTGGAGCTTGAGATCCGGCAATGTTATGAATTTAATTTGCATTCTGGGAATCTAAGATGATTTTAAAAGAAACAAGCCCATTTTGTAGAACAATGATACTGAACATGTTAGCTGAGCAAGGTTACCTCATGACCTTTTCATTAGTCTCTTGTTATGATGTACCAACCAAAGCAATTGATCATCTGGCTTGGCTGGATCAAGGTTTCCCACTTTGATGTTAATGTAGCTTAATTAGTCAAGCATACATAGACCTGTCAATGGGTTTCTCTTCCTCTGCAAACTTTTGCCATTTTATTACTGCTTATCTGAATAAGGACGTATGGCATTTTTGTAATTTTATACCAAATTCTGTATAATGACAGCTTGTTTGCAGCAATTAGGGGAGTAGCCTGAGAGAGCTCTTAAGAGTAAGAGCTTGCACTGGTACTCTGTTAGTGGTTTTAGAACCTTAGCTCAAGCCTTGCTTGTAGCTATCTATGTTATAGTGTAACATTGATGCCATTGGTAAATAAAGGTAATAATTTAAACTAAATTATCTGTAAGAATTTAATATTCCAGACTACTACAGAGTACAATCCCTGGGACGAACCAAGAGAGGCTGTAGGTCGAGTCCATTAGGGATTCACTGATCCATCTTGAATGGGTCCTTTAACACACACAAGCACCTCCTATCTCACACGCACACTCTCTCTTTCACACACATATAGGCACGGACACAGACACACATGCACACGCTGGGGAGAGTTATTGTGGGATGTCTCCTCTTGCCCATTGATAAAACCTTTAATTATCTAGGGACAAAGACTTGAAAGGAATCTGGATTTTGCATTATAAATCAGCAGTCTACTTCCTAACTGATTGAAGGATTGAACAAGGGCAGCTAGTTTTAAAGATGTTAATTTTTTGCTTATAAATACTGTGTCTTATACCCCTCTTTCTTACTATGCCTGAGGAAGGAGCTAAGCTCTGAAAGCTTGCAATTTCAAACAAACCTGTTGGTCTATAACCTGGTGTTATTTGATTTTTGACCTTATCCCCCCCCAGTCCAACATGGCTTTTCCACATCATGGTCTCGTGTGTCGAGAGACTAAATCTGCACATACTAGATGAGGTTTGGTCTGACCAAGGCTTGAAAAACTGCAGTTAGCCATCTGTACTTCTGAACTTAAAAGCTCTTAAAATGAAGGGCATTGTTTATGAATGTGGTCTCTTGTATTTGGTTTCCAAAGAGGTAGTCATATCCTCCAATCTCGCCTGCAAAACACTGATGTCCTCGAAGCTGAAAGCACAAATGATGGAAGCAGAATTCTTTGTATTTTTAGCTCTGGTGGTGAAACCCCTTTGTGGCCATTTTTATAGTTGATATAACTTTCTTTCTCATTTATTTTTAGGAGGTAGACATAGCTGAAAAGACTATTAGTCCTTGCCTATGCCATAGTACGCTTAGGAAAATTAACCGACCTACTTCTTGTACCTCTCCTATTGGTTTGGCGAAGGAACTCCCAAGTGCTGATAATTGGGGAATTTCCAGATTTTTATCCAGTGACAGCGTAATAACTATTATGTAAGAATTAAAACTGAAATGCTTGCTACTAGGCGAAGTCTGTGTAAATTATTATCATGTTTTATATGTTTTATAATTTATAGATCTATTATTTACTCTTCAAAATAAATGTTACAGAGTACAGGTTTTAGACATCTTACCTTTATTAAAAGGCGCATCAATTGGTAATATAACTTGAGCATACATTTAAGAGTTACAACAACTTTGTTTTAACCAGCGCCTTATCAACCAGCACTCTTGATAAACTGGCAAAAATGATATACATCAAATACCAATGTCAGAGTACTTATGCTGTAAATGAAGTACAACACTGATGTGTATATCCCTACATTAAGTTTCTATAACTTACTGTGTGTTTTTACATTTATTTTAGGATGTATTGATGTTTTTACATATATGTTGATGTCTTAAAGCTTTGCTTGGTCAGGGTTTACTGCGGTTATGATTATATGGAATATTTGATCAACTGACACACTCCTGATCCCACAAGTCCCAGTTAATAAAACGTTTGCTGTAACACTTACAACAAGCAAACTTGATGCTAATTTGTCAGTGATTCACATATGTCCTGGTGCTAGCTCAACATTTAGGCCTTTTGATAACAAATCTACAATTTTATACATCTTTGTCTTACTCCCTCATTATCTCTATTTTGCAATATAAAACTTTAAAGAAGTTAAATACAATGCATCATGAAGAGAACAAAAGCAAAATACAGCTGGTTCTACTAATCTGAACTGTTGTCTCCTCAGCCAGTATACATGACATTAATTTACTCGGGTACCTTTGCAAGTATTGGGAAAAGGACAACACAGCATGAGGCAGCAGTAAGTGGAACAGGTCACAACTTTATTCCAAAACAACAAAGGTAAGAATTAAACTATTACAGTTTTAACAAGTTTACTAATAACTACTTGATTCTTTAGAAACTTGAGTACTTCGGAGATACTCACAGCTTTAACCCGTTTGTTAAATTCTTTGGTCCACTGAGTCTCTATATCTGTATGTCTTGGTTGAGTTATTTCTGAAAACCTTGCTTTTTGGCCAGTTTCTGCACTCTGTTTATTTCTGTTGCTGTGCTTGTATTTCTGGCTTTCTTTTTAATGGTTTTATTTTACTTGAACTATCACAGACTGCAACAGAACTAAAAATAGAAAATGCTGTAAAGTCTGAGCAGGTCAGGTTGTATCTCTTCTCCTCTCCAAATGAGCTCATTATGAATGTTTGGCTGAGCTCCAAAATAAATGGCTGAGATCAACAGGGTTTTGTTTTTACAGATTGAAGTGGATCATTTAGTTTTATATCATAATCTTATTTAAAAATAAGTGAAAGTTATTTGTTGCATCTCATTAGTTCTTTTTCACTGTTTGAATACTTATTTGGATCAGATTGAGAAGTATGCAATGAGAAAAAATGATTAACATTCTTACACTATTGTCAGAACAAGTTCTTTTTTACCAAGACAAACTGCTGAAACTTTCTTTTCTAATCCCCAGTATTCCAAGACTTGCTATTGTTATTTGATGACTTATTGGTTCTTTAATAGTGTATGCAGTGCGAACGAGAACAGAGAGGGCATGAACAGGACAGAAAGGAAATGAAAGTTTGGCAATCAAGAAAGCAGGCAAATGGAACCATGGGTTGGGGCAAGGAGATTGGACATATGAAGGAAAGGAAAGAATAGTACAGGATTGGAGAATGGGGAAAAAATAATTGACATATTTCAAAAGACCCCTGAATTCAAATGATGGTTTATGGATCTGTTTGACACAAGGCATTCGGAGGTGAATTGACTGCATGAAAATTGCTGGCAGGCTGGAAGAATGGAGTTCACATGATATACCTCTCATTGCAATGGAGTTGACTGGATCAGGAGTGCAGGGTGCAGATTGGCTCCCCATGTCCTTATCCCATGCCAGGAATAAGGTTAGGAAACATGCAATCCGATCCCAACTGCCCTCCTGAGTCAGCCCAAGTTTGTGAAAATCTGAACATATTAATTAGTTTAAATCTTCACTCATATTGTCTGATCTGCTGACTGTTTCCAGCTTTTCCCTCCGTAAAAAGAGAAGCTGATTCACCCCTCATCAACAACTTCCAACTTTAATGGGATTTTGTTTCTGTAGACCAAAGCAACTTTCCTACATTGTTACATTTTTGATAGTTTTACTCTTTCTCAGACAAATAACTGCTATTCCAATGAAAGAAGTTTTAATTTTAAGTTTGCATTTGATTCAGTACTTTTGTTAAAAACTTGATATTTCCGTTGTCATTATCAATTAATCAGAATGCTGCGGAATATCAGCTAATTAGGTTTTACTAAAGTGATTAAATTGACCATTGCTTTAAGATCAATGCTAAGCAATAGCAATTAGTAAGTTTGCAGATGACACCAAAATTGGAGGTGTAGTGGACAGCGAAGAGGGTTACCCCAGATTACAACAGAATCTGGACCAGATGGGCCAA
>NW_025214307.1:35745-41413 GCF_004010195.1 Chiloscyllium plagiosum | reverse complement strand
GACAGTGCACACTCCGGACAGTGCACACTCTGGACAGTGTAGACTCCAGACAGTGTACACTCCGGACAGTGCACACTCCAGACAGTGCACACACTGGACAGTACACACTCCAGACAGTGCACACACCGGACAGTGCACACTCCGGACAGTGCACACTCCGGGCAGTCCACACACCGGACAGTGCACACTCCAGACAGTGCACACTCCGGGCAGTGCACACTCCAGACAGCGCATACTCCAGGCAGCGCACACTTGGGCAGTGCACACTCCAGACAACGCACACTCTGGACAATGCACACTCCGGGCAGTGCACACTCTGGACAGTGCACACACCGGTCAGTGCACACTCCAAGCAGTGCACACTCCGGACAATGCACACTCTGGACTATGCACACTCCAGATAATGCACACTCCGGGCAGTGCGCACTCCGGAGAGTGCACACTCTGGACAGTGCACACTATGCACATTGCACACTTCGGTAGCACACAATCTGAACAGCGCACACTTCGGACAGTGCACACTCTGGACAGTGCACACTCCGGACAACAAAAACTCCGAACAGCGCACACTCCACATAGTGCAGACTCCAGACAGTGCACACTCCGGACAGTGCACACTCAAGACAGTGCACACTCCACACAGTGCACACTTCATTCAGCGCACATTCCAGACAGTGCACACTCCAGACAGTGCACACTCCGGACAGCGCACGCTCCACACAGTGCAGACTCCAGACAGTGCACACTCCGGACAGTGCACACTCCAGACAGTGCACACTCCAGACAGTGCACACTCCTGACAGTGCAATCTCCAGACAGTGCACACACTGGACATTGCACACTCCAGGCAGTGAACACTCCGGACAGTGCAAACGCCGGGCTGTGCACACTCCGGACAAAGCACACTCCGGGCAGTGCACACCCCCGACAATGCAAACTCCAGACAGTGCACACTCCAGACAGTGCACACACCGGACAGTGCACACTCCGGACAGTGCACACTCCGGGCAGTCCACACACCGGGCAGTGCACACTCCAGAGAGCGCAAACTCCAGGCAGCACACGCTTGGGCAGTGCACATTCCAGACAACGCACACACCGGACAGGACACACTCCAGACAGTGCACACTCCAGACAGCACACACTCCAGCCAGTGCACACTCCAGACAGTGCACACTCCAGACAGTGCACACTCCAGATAGTGCACACTCCAGACAGTGCACACTCCAGACAATGCACACTCCAGACAGTGCACACTCTGGACAGCGCACACTCTGGACAGCACACAATATGGACAATACACACACTGGGCAGTGCACACTCCGAACAGTGCACACGCCGGACTGTGCATACTCTGGACATTGCACACTCCGGACAGTGCACACTCCGGACAGTGCACACTCTGGACAGTGTACACTCCAGAAAGTGCACACTCCGGACAGTGCACACTCCAGACAGTGCACACACTGGACAGTACACACTCCAGACAGTGCACACACCGGACAGTGCACACTCCGGACAGTGCACATTCCGGGCAGTCCACACACTGGACAGTGCACACTCCAGGCAGTGCCCACTCCGGGCAGTGCACACTCCAGACAGCGCAAACTCCAGGCAGCGCACACTTGGGCAGTGCAAACTCCAGACAACGCACACTCTGGACAATGCACACTCTGGGCAGTGCACACTCCGGACAGTGCACACACCGGTCAGTGCACACTCCGGGCAGTGAACACTCCGGACAATGCACACTCTGGACTATGCGCACTCCAGACAATGCACATTCCGGGCAGTGCACACTCCGGAGAGTGCACACTCTGGACAGTGCACACTATGCACATTGCACACTTGGGGAGCACACAATCTGAACAGCGCACACTTCGGACAGTGCACACTCTGGACAGTGCACACTATGCACATTGCACACTTGGGTAGCGCACAATCTGAACAGCGCACACTTCGGACAGTGCACACTCTGGACAGTGCACACTCCGGACAACAAAAACTCCAAACAGCGCACACTCCACACAGTGCAGACTCCAGACAGTGCACACTCCGGACAGTGCACACTCAAGACAGTGCACACTCCAGATAGCGCACACTCTGGACAATGCACACTCCGGGCAGTGCACTCTCTGGACAGTGCACACTCCTGACAGTGCACACCCCGGTCAGTGCACACACCGGTCAGTGCACACTCCAGACAATGCACACTCCGGACTATGCACACTCCAGACAATGCACACTCCGGACAGTGCACACTCCGGACAGTGCACACACCGGTCAGTGCACACTCCGGGCAATGCACACACCGGTCAGTGCACACTCCAGACAATGCACACTCCGGACTATGCACACTCCAGACAATGCACACTCAGGGCAGTGCGCACTCCGGACAATGCACACCCCGGACAGCGCACACTCCAGACTGCACACACTCCAGCAGTGTACTCTCCGGACAGTGCACACTCTGGACAATGCACACTCTGGACAATGCGCACGCTGGGAAGTGAACACTCCGGACAGAGCACACCCCAGACAGCGCACACTCCGGACAGTGCACACTCCGGGCAGTGAACACTCCGGACAGTACAAACTCCGGGCAGTGAACACTCCAGACAGTGCACACTCCGGGCAGTGAACACTCCAGACAGTGCACACTCCGGACGGGGCACACTCTGGGCAGTGCACACTCTAGACAACGCACACTCCGGACAGGACACACTCCAGTCAGTGCACACTCCAAACAGCTCACACTCCAGCCAGTGCACACTCCAGACAGTGCACACTCTGGACAGTGCACACTCCAGACAGTGCACACTCTAGACAGTGCACACTCCAGACAGGGCACACACCAGTCAGCGCACACTCCCAACAGCGCACACTCTGGGCTGGGCACACTCCAGACAGTGCACACTCCGGAGATTGAACACTCCAGGCAGTGCACACTCAAGGCAGCGCACACTCCACACAGTGCACACTCCATACAGCGCACATTCCAGACAGAGCACACTCCAGACAGTGCACACTCCAGACAGCGCACACTCCACACAGTGCAGACTCCAGACAGTGCACACTCCGGACAGTGCACACTCAAGACAGTGCACACTCCACACAGTGCACACTCCATTCAGCGCACATTCCAGACAGTGCACACTCCAGACAGTGCACACTCCAGACAGCGCACACTCCACACAGTGCAGACTCCAGACAGTGCACACTCCAGACAGCGCACACTCCAGGCTGCGCACGCTCCAAACAGCACATACCTCAGACATTGCACACTCCAGGCAGTGCACACTCTGGACATCGCACATCCAAACAGCACACACCCAAACAGCGCACACTCCGGACAGCGCACAACCAAACAGCGCACACCCAAACAGCGCACACTCTGGACAGCGAAAACTCAAACAGTGCACATGCCGGACAGCGCACACCCAAACAACGCACACTCCAAACAGCGCACATTTCAAACAGTGCACTCTCTGGACAGTGCACATTCCAGACAGCGCACACCCAAACAGCGCACACTCCAGACAGCGCACATTTCAAACAGTGCACTCTCTGGACAGTGCACACTCCAGATAGTGCATACTCCAAACAGCGCACACTCCAGAGAGCACAATCTCTGGACATTGCACACTCCAGACTGCGCACACTCCGGACAGTGCACACTCCAGACAGCGCACACTCCAGCCAGTGCACACTCCAGACAGTGCACACTCCACACAGTGCACACTCCAAACAGCGCACATTCCAGACAGTGCACACTCCAGACAGTGCAAACTCTGGACAGTGCACACTCCAGACAGTGCACACTCCACACAGTGCACACTCCAGACAGTGCACACTCCGGACAGTGCACACTCCAGACAGTGCACACTCCGGACAGTGCACACTCCAGACAACGCACACTCCAGACAGTGCACACTCCGGACAGTGCACACTCCAGACAGTGCACACACTGGACAGTGCACACTCCAGACAGTGCACACTCCAGAGATTGCACACTCTGGACAGTGCACACTATGCACATTGCACACTTGGGTAGCACACACTCTGAACAGCGCACACTTTGGACAGTGCACACTCCGGACAGCGCACAGTCCGGACAACAAAAACTCCGAACAGCGCACACTCCACACAGTGCAGACACCAGACAGTGCACACTCCGGACAGTGCACACTCCGGACAGTGATCACTTCAGACAGGGTACACTCCGGTCAGCGCACACTTCCAACTGCGCACACTCTGGCTGGGCACAGGCCAGACAGTGCACACTCCAGACAGTGCACACTCCAGACAGTGCACACTCCAGACAGCGCACAATCTAAACAGTGCACACTCCAGACAATGCACACTCCGGGCAGTCCAGACTCCGTACAGTGCACATTCCAGACAGTGCACACTCCAGACATTGCACACTCCAGACAGTGCACACTCCAGACATTGCACACTGCAGACAGTGCACACTCCAAGCAGTGCACACTCCGTACAGTGCACCCTCAAGACAGTGCACACTCCAGACAGTGCACACTCCTGACAGTGCATATTCCGGACAGCGCACATTCTGGGCAGTACACACTATGCACATTGCACACTTGGGTAGCACACACTCTGAACAGTGCACACTCTGGACAGCGAACACTCCAGACAGCGCAAACACCGGACAGTTAACACTCCAGACAGTGCACACTCCTGACAGCAACAACTCCAAATAGTGCACACTCTGGACAGCGCACACTCCAGACAGTGCACACTCCAGATAGCGCATAATCTGAACAGGGCACACTCTGGACAGTGCGCACACCAGACATTGCACACTCCAGACAGCGCACAGACGGAGATTGCACACTCCAGACAGTGCACACTCTAGACAGCGCACACTCCAGGCTGCGCACGCTCCAAACAGCACACACCTCAGACATTGCGCACACCAGGCAGCGCACACTCTGGACAGCGCAGTGCACACTCTGGACAGCGAACACTCCAGACAGCGCAAACACCGGACAGTTAACACTCCAGACAGTGCACACTCCTGACAGCAACAACTCCGAATAGTGCACACTCTGGACAGCGCACACTCCAGACAGTGCACACTCCAGATAGCGCATAATCTGAACAGGGCACATCCAAACAGCGCACACCCAAACAGCGCACACTCCGGACAGCGCACAACCAAACAGCGCACACCCAAACAGCGCACACTCTGGACAGCGCACACCCAAACAGCGCACACTCCAGACAGCGCACACCCAAACAGCGCACTCTCCAGACAGCGCACATTTCAAACAGTGCACTCTCTGGACAGTGCACACTCCAGACAGCGCACACCCAAACAGCGCACACTCCAGACAGCGCACATTTCAAACAGTGCACTCTCTGGACAGTGCACACTCCAAACAGCGCACACTCCAGCCAGTGCACACTCCGGACAGTGCACACTCTGGACAGTGCACACTCCAGACAGTGCACACTCTGGACAGTACATACTCCAGACAGCGCAGACTCCAGACAGTGCTCACTCCAGGGAGTGCACACTCCGGACCGTGCACACTTCAGACAGCGCACACTCCACACAGTGCAGACTCCTGACAGTGTACACTCAGGACAGTGCACAATCCGGACAGTGCACACTCCAGACAGTGCATACTCCAGACAGTGC
>NW_025214307.1:31869-33456 GCF_004010195.1 Chiloscyllium plagiosum | reverse complement strand
CAGCGCACACTCTGGACAGCACACACTCTGGCATGCGCACACCCAAACAGCGCACACTATGCACATTGCACACTTGGGTAGCACACTACAGACAGTGCACACTCCAGACAGCGCATATCCAAACAGCGCACACCCAAACAGCGCACACTCTGGACAGCGCACAACCAAACAGCGCACACTCTGGACAGCGCACACCCAAACAGCGCACACTATGCACATTGCACACTTGGGTAGCACACACTCTCAACAGCGCACACTTCGGACAGCGAACACTCCAGACAGTGCACACTCTGGACAGCGCACACTCCGGACAGCGCACACTCCTGACAGTTTGCACACTGGACAGAGCACACACCAGTCAGCGCACACTTCCAACAGCACACACTGTGGGCTGGGCACACTCCAGACAGTGCACACTCCGGAGATTGAACACTCAAGACAGCGCACACTCAAGACAGTGCACACTCCGGACAGTGCACACTTGGGCAGCGCACACTCGGACATTGCACACTCCAGGCAGTGCACACTCAAGACAGCACACACTCCACATAGTGCACACTCCAAACAGGGCACACTCCGAACAGTGCACACACCAGACATTGCACACTCCAGACAGCGCACAGACGGAGATTGCACACTCCAGACAGTGCACACTCCACACAGCGCACACTTCAGGCAGCGCACACTCTGGACAGTACACACCTAAACGGCACACACCCAAACAGCGCACCTCCAGACAGTGCACACTCCAAACAGCACACTCTCCAGACAGCGCACACAGGAAACAGTGCACTCTCTGGACAGTGCACAGTCCAGACAGCACACACTCCAAACAGCGCACACTGCAGACAGCGCGTAATCCGAACAGGGCACATTCAAGACAGTGCACACTCCGGACAGCGCACACTCCGGACAGCACACACTCCGGACAGGACACACTCCAGACAGTGCACACTCATGACAGTGTACACTCATGACAGTGTACACTCTGCACAGAGCACACACCGGACAGCGCACACTCCGGGCAGTGCACACTCCAGACAGAGCACACACCGGTCAGCGCACACTCCCAACAGCGCACACTCTGGGCTGGGCACACTCCAGACAGTGCACACTCCGGAGATTGAACACTCAAGACAGTGCACACTCCGGACAGTGCACACATGGGCAGCGCAACAGCGCACACTCCACACAGTGCACACTCCAGACAGCGCACACTCCAGACAGTGCACACTTTGGACAGTGCACACTCCGGACAGGACACACTCCAGACAGTACACACTCCAGACAGTGCACACTCATGACAGTGTACACTCTGCACAGAGCACACGCCGGACAGCGCACACTCCGGGCAGTGCACACTCCAGACAGAGAACACACCGGTCAGCGCACACTCCCAACAGCGCACACTCTGGGCTGGGCACACTCCAGACAGTGCACACTCCGGAGATTGAACACTCAAGACAGTGCATACTCCGGACAGTGCACACATGGGCAGCGCACACTCTGGACATTGCACACTCCAGGCAGTGCACATTCAAGACAGCGCACACTCCAGACAGTACACACTCCAGACAGTGCACACTC
>NW_025214307.1:20553-31739 GCF_004010195.1 Chiloscyllium plagiosum | reverse complement strand
CTCCAGACAGTGCACACTCCAGACAGTGCACACTCTGGACACTGCACACTCCGGACAGTGCACACTCCCGGCAGTGCACACTCTGGACAGTGCACACTTTGGGCAGTGCACACTATGCATATTGCACACTTAGGTAGCACACACTCTGAACAGTGCACACTCTGGACAGCGAACACTCCAGGCAGTGCACTCTCAGGAATGTGCACACTCCAGACAGTGCACACTCCAGGCAGTGCACACTCTGGACAGTGCACA
Source organism: Chiloscyllium plagiosum (assembly GCF_004010195.1). NCBI lineage: Eukaryota > Metazoa > Chordata > Chondrichthyes > Orectolobiformes > Hemiscylliidae > Chiloscyllium > Chiloscyllium plagiosum. The sequence goes on along the minus strand of NW_025214307.1, from coordinate 31,484 downwards.
CTCCAGACAGTGCACACTCTGGACACTGCACACTCCGGACAGTGCACACTCCCGGCAGTGCACACTCTGGACAGTGCACACTTTGGGCAGTGCACACTATGCATATTGCACACTTAGGTAGCACACACTCTGAACAGTGCACACTCTGGACAGCGAACACTCCAGGCAGTGCACTCTCAGGAATGTGCACACTCCAGACAGTGCACACTCCAGGCAGCGCACACTCCAGACAGTGTACTCTCAAGACAGTGTACACTCTGGACAGTGCACACTCCAGACAGTGCACACTCCAGGCAGTGCACACTCTGGACAGTGCAAACTTTGGGCAGTGCACACTGTGCATATTGCACACTTGGGTAGCACACACTCTGAACAGTGCACACTCTGGACAGCAAACACTCCAGTCAGTGCACTCTCTGGAATGCGCACACTCCAGATAGCGCATAATCCGAACAGCGCACATTCCCGAATTTGCACACTCCAGATAGCGCATAATCCGAACAGGGCACACTCCGGACATTGCACACTCCAGACATTGCACACTCCAGACAGCGCACATACGGAGAGCGCACAATCCAAACAGTACACACTACGGAGATAGCACACTCCAGACAGTGCACACTCCAGACAGTGCATGCTCCAAACAGCACACGCTCCAGACAGCGCACACTCCAGAGAGTGCATGCTCCATACAGTGCACCATCCAGACAGCGCACACTCCAGACAGCGCACACTCCAGACAGTGCACGCTCCAAACAGCACACGCTCCAAACAGCACACACCTCAGACATCACAAACTCCAGGCAGCACACACCCTGGACAGCGCACAACCAAACAGCGCACACCCAAACAGCGCACGTCAGGACAGTGCACACTCCAAACAGCGCACACTCCAGACAGCACACACAGCAAACAGTGCATTCTCTGGACAGTGCACACTCCAGACAGCGAACAATCCAGATAGTGCACTCTCTGGGATTCACACACGCCAGACAGCGAACACTCCAGACAGTGCACTCTCTGGAATTCACACACTCCAGACAGTTAACACTCCAGAAAGTGCACACTCCAGACGGCATAAACTCCGAACAGTGCTCACTCCGGACAGCGCACGCTCCAGACACCGCACACTCCAGACATTGCACACTCCAGACAGCGCATATACGGAGAGCGCACAATCCAAACAGTACACACTACGGAGAACGCACACTCCAGACAGCGCACACTCCAGACATTGCACACTCCAGACAGCGCACACTCCAAACAGCCCACGCTCCAAACAGCACACACCTCAGACATCACACACTCCAGGCAGTGCACACTCTGGACAGCACACACCTAAACAGCGCACAAACAAACAGCGCACCTCCAGACAGTGCACACTCCAAACAGCGCACACTCCAGACAGAGTACACAGCAAACAGTGCACTCTCTGGACAGTGCACACTCCAGACACCACACACTCCAAACAGCGCACACTGCAGACAGCGCATAATCCAAACAGGATACACTCAAGACAGTGCACACTCCGGACAGCGCACACTCCGGACAGCACACACTCCGGACAGGACACACTCCAGACAATGCACACTCCTGACAGTGTAAACTCTGCACAGAGCACACACCGGACAGCGCACAATCCGGGCAGTACACACTCCAGACAGAGCACACACCGGTGAGCGCACACTCCCAACAGCGCACAGTCTGGGCTGGACACACTCCAGACAGTGCACACTCCGGAGATTGAACACTCAAGACAGTGCACACTCCAGACAGTGCACACTCCAGACAGCGCACACTCCAGAGAGCACAAACTCTGGACATTGCACACTCTGGACAGTGCACACTCCAGAGAGTGCACACTCCGGACAGTGCACACTTCAGACAACGCACACTCCCCACAGTGCAGACTCCAGACAGTGCACACTCCGGACAGTGCACAATCCGGACAGTGCACACTCCAGAAAGTGCACACTCCGGACAGTGCACACTCCAGACAGGACACACACTGGACAGTGCACACTCCAGACAGTACACACTCCTGACAGTGCACACTCTGGACAGTGCACACTATACACATTGCACACTTGGGTAGCACACACTCTCAACAGCGCACACTTTGGACAGCGAACACTCCAGACAGTGCACACTCCGGACAGCGCACACTCTGGACAGCGCACACTCTGGACAGCGCACACTCTGGACAGTGCACACTCCGGACAGGACACACTCCGGACAGTGCACACTCCTGACAGTTTACACTCTGGACAGCGCACAAACCGGACAGCGCACACTCCGGGCGGTGCACACTCCAGACAGGGCACACACCGGTCAGCGCACACTTCCAACAGTGCACAATCTGGGCTGGGCACACTCCAGGCAGTGCACACTCAAGACAGCACACACTCCACATAGTGCACACTCCAAACAGTGCATACACCAGACAGTGCACACTCCAGACAGTGCAAACTCCAGACAGCGCGCACTCTGGACAGTGCACACTCCGGACAGTGCACACTCCAGACAGCGCACACTTTAGACAGTGCACACTCAAGACAGTGCACACTCCGGACAGTGCACACTCCCGGCAGTGCACACTCTGGACAGTGCACACTCCGAACAGTGCACACTCCCGGCAGTGCACACTCTGGACAGTGCACACTCAAGACAGTGCACACTCTGGACAGTGCACACTCCAGACAGTGCACACTCCCGCAGTGCACACTCTGGACAGTGAACACTTTGAGCAGTGCACACTATGCATATTGCACACTTCTGTAGCACACACTCTGAACAGTGCACACTCTGGACAGCAAACACTCCAGTCAGTGCACTCTCTGGAATGGGCACACTCCAGATAGCGCATAATCCGAACAGCGCACATTCCCGACAGTGCACACTGCAGATAGCACATAATCCGGTCAGGGCACACTCCAGACATTGCACTCTCCGGACAGCGCACATACGGAGAGCGCACAATCCAAACAGTACACACTACGGAGATAGCACATTCCAGACAGTGCACACTCCCAGACAGTGCACACTCCAGACAGTGCACGCTCCAAACAGCACACGCTCCAGACAGCGCACACTCCAGACAGCGCACACTCCAGACAGTGCACCATCCAGACAGCGCACACTCCAGACAGCGCACACTCCAGACCGTGCATGCTCCATACAGTGCACCATCCAGACAGCGCACACTCCAGACAGCGCACACTCCAGACAGTGCACGCTCCAAACAGCACACGCTCCAGACAGCGCACACTCCAGACAGTGCATGCTCCATACAGTGCACCATCCAGACAGCGCACACTCCAGACAGCGCACACTCCAGACAGTGCACGCTCCAAACAGCACACGCTCCAAACAGCACACACCTCAGACATCGCAAACTCCAGGCAGCACACACTCTGGACAGCGCACACCCAAACAGCGCACACCCAAACAGCGCACGTCAGGACAGTGCACACTCCAAACAGCGCACACTACAGACAGCGCACACAGCAAACAGTGCATTCTCTGGACAGTGCACACTCCAGACAGCGAACAATCCAGACAGTGCACTCTCTGGAATTCACACACTCCAGACAGCGAACACTCCAGACAGTGCACTCTCTGGAATTCACACACTCCAGACAGTTAACACTCCAGAACGTGCACGCTCCAGACGGCATAAACTCCGAACAGTGCACACTCCGGACAGCGCACGCTCCAGACACCGCATACTCCAGACATTGCACACTCTAGACAGCGCATATACGGAGAGCGCACAATCCAAACAGTACACACTACGGAGAACGCACACTCCAGACAGTGCGCACTCCAGACAGTGCACACTCCAGACAGCGCACACTCCAGACAGTGCACACTCCAGAAAGTGCACACTCCAGACAGTGCACACTTCAGACAGGACACATACTGGACAGTGCACACTCCAGACAGTGCACACTCCTGACAGTGCACACTCTGGACAGTGCACACTCCCGCAGTGCACACTCAAGACAGTGCACACTTTGGGCAGTGCACACTATGCATATTGCACACTTGGGTAGCACACACTCTGAACAGTGCACACTCTGGACAAGGAACACTCCAGACAGTGCACACTCCAGATAGCGCATAATCCGAACAGCGCACACACCAGACAGTGCACACTCCAGATAGCGCATAATCCGGTCAGGGCACACTCCGGACAGTGCACTCTCCAGACATTGCACACTCCAGACTTTGCACACTCCAGACAGTGCACATACGGAGAGCACACAATCCAAACAGTACACACTACGGAGATCGCACACTCCAGACAGCACACACTCTAGACAGTGCATGCTCCAAACAGCACACGCTCCAGACAGCGCACACTCCAGACAGCGCACGTTCCAAACAGTGCACACTCCAGACAGCGCACATACAGAGAGCGCACAATCCAAACAGTACACTCTACGGAGAATGCACACTCCAGACAGTGCACACTCCAGACAGCGCATAATCCGAACAGAGAACACTCAAGACAGTGCACACTACGGACAGCGCACACTCCAGACAGAGCACACACCGGTCAGCGCACACTCCCAACAGCACACGCTCCAAACAGCACACACCTCAGACATCGCACACTTCAGGCAGCGCACACTCTGGACAGTACACACCTAAACAGCGCACACTCCAAACAGCGCACACTCCAGACAGATCACACAGGAAACAGTGCACTCTCTGGACAGTGCACAGTCCAGACAGCACACACTCCAAACAGCGCACACTGCAGACAGCGCGTAATCCGAACAGGGCACACTCAAGACAGTGCACACTCCGTACAGCGCACACTCCGGACAGCACACACTCCGGACAGGACACACTCCAGACAGTGCACACTTGTGACAGTGTACACTCTGCACAGAGCACACACCGGAAAACGCACACTCCGGGCACACTCCAGACAGTGCACACTCCAGACAGTGCACACTCCAGGCTGTGCACACTCTGGACAGTGCACACTCCGAACAGTGCACACTCCTGGCAGTGCACACTCTGGACAGTGCACACTCAAGACAGTGCACACTCTGGACAGTGCACACTCAAGACAGTGCACACTCTGGACAGTGCACACTCAAGACAGTGCACACTCTGGACAGTGCACACTCAAGACAGTGCACACTCTGGACAGTGCACACTCAAGACAGTGCACACTCTGGACAGTGCACACTCAAGACAGTGCACACTCTGGACAGTGCACACTCAAGACAGTGCACACTCTGGACAGTGCACACTCAAGACAGTGCACACTCTGGACAGTGCACACTCATGGCAGTGCACACTCTGGACAGTGCACACTCAAGACAGTGCACACTCTGGACAGTGCACACTCCAGACAGTGCACACTCCCGCAGCGCACACACCGGACAGCGCACACTCCGAGCAGTGCACACTATGCATATTGCACACTTGGCTAGCACACACTCTGAACAGTGCACACTCTGGACAGCGAACACTCCAGACAGTGCACTCTCTGGAATGCGCACACTCCAGATAGCGCATAATCCGAACAGCGCACATTCCCGACAGTGCACACTCCAGTTAGCACATAATCCGGTCAGGGCACACTCCGGACAGTGCACTCTCCGGACATTGCACATTCCAGACATTGCACACTCGAGACAGCGCACATACGGAGAGCGCACAATCCAAACAGTACACACTACGGAGATAGCACACTCCAGACAGTGCACACTCCCAGACAGTGCACACTCCAGACAGTGCACACTCCAGACAGCGCACACTCCAGACAGTGCACGCTCCAAACAGCACACGCTCCAGACAGCGCACACTCCAGACAGTGCACGATCCAAACAGCACACGCTCCAAACAGCACACATCTCAGACATCGCAAACTCCAGGCAGCACACACTCTGGACAGCGCACAACCAAACAGCGCACACCCAAACAGCGCACATCAGGACAGTGCACACTCCAAACAGCGCACACTCCAGACAGCGCACACAGCAAACAGTGCATTCTCTGGACAGTGCACACTCCAGACAGCGAACACTCCAGACAGTGCACTCTCTGGAATTCACACAATCCAGACAGTTAACACTCCAGAACGTGCACGCTCCAGACGGCATAAACTCCGAACAGTGCACACTCCGGACAGCGCATGCTCCAGACACCGCACACTCCAGACATTGCACACTCTAGACAGCACATATACGGAGAGTGCACAATCCAAACAGTACACACTACGGAGAACGCACACTCCAGACAGTGCACACTCCAGACAGTGCACACTCCAGACAGTGCACACTCCTGACAGTGCACACTCTGGACAGTGCACACTCCAGATAGTGCACACTCCCGCAGTGCACACTCTTGACAGTGCACACTTTGGGCAGTGCACACTATGCATATTGCACACTTGGGTAGCACACACTCTGAACAGTGCACACTCTGGACAGCAAACACTCCAGACAGTGCACTCTCTGGAATGCGCACACTCCAGACAGCGCACACTCCAGATAGCGCATAATCCGAACAGCGCACACTCCAGACAGTGCACACTCCAGATAGCGCATAAGGGCACACTCCGGACAGTGCACACTCCAGACATTGCACACTCCAAAAAGTGCACATTCGGAGAGCACACAATCCAAACAGTACACACTACGGAGATCGCACACTCCAGACAGCGCACACTCCAGACAGCGCACACTCCAGACAGCGCACGTTCCAAACAGTGCACACTCCAGACAGCGCACATACAGAGAGCGCACAATCCAAACAGTATACTCTACGGAGAATGCACACTCCAGACAGTGCACACTCGGACAGCGCATAATCCGAACAGAGCACACTCAAGACAGTGCACACTATGGACAGCGCACACTCCAGACAGTGCACACACAGGTCAGCGCACACTCCCAACAGCACACGCTCCAAACAGCACACACCTCAGACATCGTACACTTCAGGCAGCGCACACTCTGGACAGCACACGCCTAAACAGCGCACACCCAAACAGCGCACCTCCAGACAGTGCACACTCCAAACAGCGCACACTCCAGACAGATCACACAGGAAACAGTGCACTCTCTGGACAATGCACAGTCCAGACAGCACACACTCCAAACAGCGCACACTGCAGACAGCGCGTAATCCGAACAGGGCACACTTAAGACAGTGCACACTCCGGACAGCGCACACTCCGGACAGCACACACTCCGGACAGGACACACTCCAGACAGTGCACACTTGTGACAGTGTACACTCTGCACAGAGCACACACCGGAAAACGCACACTCCGGGCAGAGCACACTCCAGACAGAGCACACACCGGTCAGCGGACATTCCCAACAGCGCACACTCTGGGCTGGGCACACTCCAGACAGTGCACAGTCCGGAGATTGAACACTCAAGACAGTGCACACTCCGGACAGTGCACACATGGGCAGCGCACACTCTGGACATTGCACACTCCAGGCAGTGCACACTCAAGACAGCGCACACTCCACACAGTGCACACTCCGTACAGTGCACCCTCAAGACAGTGCACATTCAGGACAGTGCACACTCTGAGCAGTGCACACTCCGTACAGTGCACCCTCAAGACAGTGCACATTCTGTACAGTGCACACTCCAGACTGCACACTCCTGACAATGCATATGCCGGACCGTGCACATTCTGGGCAGTGCACACTATGCACATTGCACACTTGGGTAGCACACACTCCATACAATGCACACTCCGGATAGCGAACACTCCAGACAGCGCAAACACCAAACAGTTAACACTCCAGACAGTGCACACTCCAGACAGCAACAACTTCGAACAGTGCACACACGGGACAGCGCACACTCCAGATTGCGCATAAGCCGAACAGATCACACTCCAGACAGTGCACACTCCAGACTGCGCACACTGCAGACTGCGCACGCTCGAAACAGCACACACCTCAGACATTAAACACTCCAGGCAGCGCACACTCTGGACAGCGCACATCCAAACACCGCACACCCGAACAGCGCACACTCCGGACAGCGCACACCCAAACAGCGCACACCCAAACTGCACACACTCCGGACAGCGCACACCCAAACAGCGCGCACTCCAGGCAGCGCACACTCCAAATAGTGCACTCTCTGGACAGTGCACACTCCAGGCAGTGCACACTCCTGACAGTGCACACTCCGGACAGTGCACACACTGGTCAGTGCACACTCCAGGTAGTGCGCACTCCGGACAATGCTCACCCCGGACAGCGCACACTCCGGACAGGGCACACTCCAGGCAGTGTACTCTCCATACAGTGCTCACTCTGGACAATGCACACTCTGGACAATGCGCACGCCGGGAAGTGAACACTCCGGACAGTGCACACCCCGGACAGCGCACACTCCGGTAGTGCACACTCCGGGCAGTGAACACTCCGAACAGTGCACATTCCGGTCAGTGAACACTCCGGATGGTGCAAACGCCGGGCTGTGCACACTCTTGACAGGGCACACTCCGGACAATGCACCCTTCGGGCAGTGCACACACCCGACAGTGCAAACTCCAAACAGTGCACACTCCAGACAGTGCAAACTCCGGACGGCGCACACTCCGGGGAGTGCACACTATAGACAGTGCATGCACCGGATAGTGCACACTCCGGGCAGTGCACACTCCAGACAGCGCAAACTCCAGGCAGCGCACACTCCAGACAACGCACACTCCGGATAGGACACACTCCCGACAGCGCACACTCCAGCCAGTGCAAGCTCCAGACAGTGCACACTCTGGACAGTGCACACTCCAGACAGTGCACAATCAGGACAGTGCACACTCTGGACAGTGCACGCACCGGATAATGCACACTCCGGACAGTGCACACTCCAGACAGTGCAGACTCCAGACAGTGCACACTCCAGAGAGTGCACACTCCGGACAGCGTACACTCCAGACAGCGCACACTCCACACAGTGCAGATTCCAGACAGTGCACACTCCAGAGAGTGCACACTCCGGACAGCGCACACTCCAGACAGCGCACACCGCACACAGTGCAGACTCCAGACAGCGCACACTCCAAACAACACACATACCGGACAGTGCACACTCCAAACAGCACACATTCCGGACAGTGCACACTCCTGACAAGGCATCATCCAGACAGTGCACATTCTCCAAACGTTACACACTCCAGACAGCGCAAACTCCAGACAGCGCACACTGCACACAGCGCATAATCTGAACATGGCACACTCAAGACAGAGCACACTCCGGACAGCGCACACTCCAAACAGTGCACACTCCAGACAGCGCACACTCCAAACAGCACACATTCCGGACAGGGCACACCCCAGACAGTGCACATTCCAGACAGTGCACACTCCGGGCAGTGCAAACTCCCGACAGTGCAAACTCCAGACAGTGCATACTCCAGCCAGTGCACACACCGGATAGTGCACACTCCGGGCAGTGCACACTCCAGACAGTGCACACTCCGGACAAGGCACACTCTGGACAGCGCACACTCCGGACAATGCACACACCGGGCAGTGCACACTCCGAACAGTGCACACTCCGGTCAGTGCACACTCCAGACAGTGCACACTCCGGACAAGGCACAATCTGGACAGTGCACACTCCGGACAATGCACACTACGGGCAGTGCACACTCCCCTCAGTACAAACTCCAGACAGTGCACACTCCAGACAGTGCACACTCCGGACGGCGCAGACTCCGAGGAGTGCACACTCTGGACAGTGCACGCACCGGATAGTGCACACTCTGGGCAATGCACACTCCAGACAGTGCACACTCCAGACAGTGACCACTCCGGACAAGGCACACTCTGGACAGTGCACACTCTGGACAGTGCACACTCCAGCCAGTGCACGCACCGGATAGTGCACACTCCGGGCAGTGCACACTCCAGACAGTGCACACTCTCCAAACAGTACACATTCCAGACAGCGAACACTCCAAACAGCACACATTCCGGACAGTGCACACTCCAGACAGCGCACACTCCAGTCAGTGCACACTCTCCAAACAGGACACACTCCAGACAGTGCACACTCCAGACAGCGCACACTCCAGACAGCGCACACTGCAGACAGCGCATAATCTGAACAGGGCACACTCAAGACAGAGCACACTCCAGACAGCGCAAACTCCAAACAGTGCACACTCCAGACAGCGCACACTCCAGACAGTACACATTCCGGACAATGCACACTCCGGGCAGTGCACACTCCAGGCAATGCACACTCCTGGCAGTGCACACTCCAGACAGTGCACACTCCGGACAAGGCACACTCTGGACAGCGCACACTCCGGACAATGCACAGTCGGGGCAGTGAACACTCCGGACGGCGCAAACGCCGGGCTGTGCATACTCTGGACAGTGCACACTACAGACAATGCACACTCCCGGCAGTGCAAACTCCCGACAGTGCAAACTCCAGACAGTGCATACTCCAGACAGTGCACACTCCGGACGGCGCACACTCCAGGGAGTGCACACTCTGGACAGTGCACGCACCGGATAATGCACACTCTGGACAGCGCACACCCCACACAGTGCAGTTTCCAGACAGTGCACACTCCAGAGAGTGCGCACTCCGGACAGCGCACACTCCAGACAGCGCACACCGCACACAGTGTAGACTCCAGACAGCGCACACTCCAAACAGCACACATACCGGATAGTGCACACTCCAGACAGTGCACACTCCAGACAGTGCACACTCTCCAAACAGTACACACTCCAGACAGCGCACACTCCAAACAGCACACATTCCGGACAGTGCACACTCCAGACAAGGCATCATCCAGACAGTGCACATTCTCCAAAAATTACACACTCCAGACAGCGCACACTCCAGCCAGCTCACACTGCACACAGCGCATAATCTGAACATGGCACACTCAAGACAGAGCACACTCC
>NW_025214307.1:16696-18748 GCF_004010195.1 Chiloscyllium plagiosum | reverse complement strand
GTGCACACTCTCCAAACAGTACACACTCCAGACAGCGCACACTCCAGACAGCGCACACTCCGGACAGCGCACACTCCAGACAGTGCACACTCCAGACATCGTGCACTCTGGACAGCGCACACTGCAGAGAGCGCATAATCTGAACAGGGCACACTCAAGACAGAGCACACTACGGACAGCGCACACTCCAGACGTGCACACTCCAGACAGCGCATACTCCAGACGGTGCACACTCTCCAAACAGTACACACTCCAGACAGCGCACACTGCAGACAGCGCACACTCCGGACAGCGCACACTCCAAACAGCACACATTCCGGACAATGCACACTCCCGGCAGTGCACACTCCAGGCAACGCACACTCCTGGCAGTGCACACTCTGAACAGTGCAGACTCCGGACTGTGCATACTCTGGACAGTGCACACTCCGGATAATGCACACTCCGGACAATGCACACTCTGGACAAGGCACCCTCTGGACAGCGCACACTCCGGACAATGCACACACCAGGCAGTGCACACTCCGTACAGTGCACAATCCGGACTGTGGACACTCTGGACAATGCACACTCCGGACAATGCACACTCCGGACAGTGCACTCTCCAGACAATGCACACACCGGACAATGCAAACTACGTACCGCACACACTCCGAATAGCGCACACTCTGGACAATGCACACTCCGGGCAGTGCACACTCCCGACAGTGCACACTCCCGACAGTGCACACTCCCGAAAGTGCACACTTCGGACAGGGCACACACCGGTCAGTGCACACTCCGGGCAGTGCGCACTCCGGACAATGCACATTCCGGACAATGCACACTCCAGACAATGCACACTCCGGGCAGTGCGCACTCCAGACAATGCACACCCCGGACAGCGAACACTCCGGACAGCGCACACTCTGGACAATGCGCACGCCGGGAAGTGAACACTCCGGACAGTGCACACTCTGGACAATGCACACTCTGGACAATGCACATGCCGGGCAGTGAACACTCCGGACAGTGCACACTCTGGACAATTCACACTCTGGACAATGCGCACGCCGGGAAGTGAACACTCCGGGCAGTGCACACCCCGGACAGCTCACACTCCGGTAGTGCACACTCCGGGCAGTGAACACTCCGAACAGTGCACACTCAGGTCAGTGAACACTCCGGACAGTGCACACTCTGGACAATTCACACTCTGGACAATGCGCACGCCGGGAAGTGAACACTCCGGGCAGTGCATACCCCGTACAGCGCACACTCCAGAAGTGCAAACGCCAGGCTGTGCACACTCTGGACAATGCACACTCCGGACAAGGCAAACTCCAGACAGTGCACACTCCAGACAATGCAAACTACGTACAGCACACACTCCGAATAGCGCACACACCGGACAATGCACAGTCCGGGCAGTGCACACTCCCGACAGTGCACACTCCCGACAGTGCACACTCCGGACAGTGCACACACCGGTCAGTGCACACTCCTGGCAGTGCATACTCCGGACAATGCACACTCCGGACAATGCACACTCCAGACAATGCACACCCCGGACAGCGAACACTCCGGACAGCACACACTCTGGACAATGCACACTCTGGACAATGCACACTCCGGGCAGTGCACACTCCAGATGGCGCACACTCCGGGGAGTGCACACACTGGACAGTGCACACACCAGGCAGCGCACACTTGGGCAGCGCACACTTGGGCAGTGCACACTTCAGACAACGCACACTCCGGACAGGACACACTCCAGATAGTGCATACTCCAGACAGTGCACACTCCGGACAGAGTACACTCCAGACAGTGCACACACTGGACAGTGCACACACCAGGCAGCGCACACTTGGGCAGCGCACACTTGGGCAGTGCACACTTGGGCAGTGCACACTTCAGACAACGCACACTCCGGACAGGACACACTCCAGATAGTGCATACTCCAGACAGTGCACACTCCGGACAGAGTACACTCCAGACAGTGCACACACTGGACAGTGCACACTCCAGACAGTGCACACTCCTGACAGTGCACACTCCGGACAGTGCACAC
>NW_025214307.1:14644-15927 GCF_004010195.1 Chiloscyllium plagiosum | reverse complement strand
GACAGCGCACACTCCAGACAGCGCACACTCCGGACAGCGCACACTCCAAACAGCACACATTCCGGACAATGCACACTCCCGGCAGTGCACACTCCAGGCAACGCACACTCCTGGCAGTGCACACTCCGGACAATGCACACTCCAGACAATGCACACTGTGGACAGTGCACACTCTGGACAAGGCACACTCTGGACAGCGCACACTCCGGACAATGCACACACCAGGCAGTGCACACTCCGGACAGTGCACAATCCGGACTGTGGACACTCTGGACAATGCACACTCCGGACAATGCACACTCCAGACAGTGCACACTCCAGACAATGCACACACCGGACAATGCAAACTACGTACAGCGCACACTCCGAATAGCGCACACTCTGGACAATGCACACTCCGGGCAGTGCACACTCCCGAAAGTGCACACTCCGGACAGTGCACACACCGGTCAGTGCACACTCCAGGCAGTGCACACTCCGGGCAGTGCACACTCCAGACAATGCACACTCCAGACAATGCACAATCCAGACAATGCACACTCCTGGCAGTGCGCACTCCGGACAGTGCACACAGCGGTCAGTGCACACTCCGGGCAGTGCACTCTCCGGACAATGCACATTCCAGACAATGCACACTCCAGACAATGCACACTCCAGGCAGTGCACACTCCGGACAATGCACACCCCGGACAGCGAACACTCCGGACAGCGCACACTCTGGACAATGCACACTCTGGACAATGCACACGCCTGGAAGTGAACACTCCGGACAGTGCACACTCTGGACAATTCACACTCTGGACAATGCGCACGCCGGGAAGTGAACACTCCGGGCAGTGCACACCCCGGACAGCTCACACTCCGGTAGTGAACACTCCGGGCAGTGAACACTCCGAACAGTGCATACTCAGGTCAGTGAACACTCCGGACAGTGCACACTCTGGACAATGCACTCTCCTTCGACTGACTGAACTGGTCCTCACCCTGAACAACTTCTCTTTCCAATCCTCCCACTTCCTCCAAACGAAAGGAGTAGCCATGGGCACCCGCATGGGCCCCAGCTATGCCTGCCTCTTCGTAGGATATGTGGAACAATCCATCTTCCGCAACGACACTGGCCCCACCCCCCACCTTTTCCTCCGCTACACCGATGACTGTATCGGCGCCGCCTCGTGCTCCCACGAGGAAGTTGAACAGTTCATCCACTTCACCAACACCTTCCACCCCGACCTCAAATTCACCTGGACAATCTCAGATTCCTCCCTCCCCTTCCTAGACCTTTC